>NW_022161143.1:0-22573 GCF_008728515.1 Papio anubis | reverse complement strand
TCCCTTCCTTCCTTCCTTCCTTCCTTCCTTCCTTCCTTCCTTCCTTCTTCCTTTTTTGAGATGGAGCCTTGCTCTGTTGCCCAGGCTGGAGTGCAGTGGTGCAATCTCAGCTCACTGCAACTTCCGACTCCCAGGTTCAAGCAATTCTCTGCCTCAGCCTCCTGAGTAGCTGAGATTACAGGTGCCTGCCAGCACACCTGGCTAAGTTTTGTATTTTGTATTTTAGTAAAGACAGGTTTTCACCATCTTGGCCAGGCTGGTCTTGAACTCCTGACTTCATGATCTACACACTTTTGCCTCCCAAAGTGCTGGGATTACAGGCGTGAGCCACTGTGCCTGAACTGATTTGTTTCTTTTTTTGTGTATTCACTCTATCTGCAAGTTTTGTACTTTCATATGTTTTCACGAACACATGCAGTTACTTTTTGCTTCCAGAGGGAGTCTTCCCTTAAACATTTCTTGTAAGACTGATCTAGTGGTGATGAATTCTCCAAGTTTCTGCTTATCTGAGAAAGACTTTATTTCTCTTTCATTTCTAAGAATAGCTTTGCTGGGTATAATATTCTTAACTGACAGATTTGTTTGGTTTTTTTTCTTTTAGTACTTCGAATATTTCATTCCATTCTCTTCTGGCCTGTATGTTTTTTGCTGAGACATCTGCAATTGGGTTAATGGGTATTCCCTTATTTGTGACTTGGTATTATATTTTTCTCTAGCTATTTTTGTCTTTGACTTTTGGCAAAATTCAAATACGCCTTGGAGAGGACTTGTTTGGATTAAATATATTTGGAGACTTTTGAGTTTATTGGATCTGAATGTCTACCCCTTTTCCAAGACATGAGAAGTTTTTCACTATTATTTCATTAAATAGGTTTCCTTCATCTTTTCTCTTCTCTTTCTGCAACCCCCATAGTGCCAATATTTGTTCACTTACTGATGTTTCATACATTTTTGTAGGTTTTTCTTTCTTTAAAATATTTTTTTTGTCTGCCTGAGTTATTCCAAAAGATCTGTCTTCAAGTCCAAAAATTCTTTCTTCTACTTGGTCTAATCTGTTGTTTAAGTTATTGATTATACTCTTTGTTGTGTTATTCATTGAATTATCCAGCTCTAAAATATATGTTTGGTTCTTTTTTATGATATTTCTTTATTGAATTTCTCATTCAAATAATGAATTTTTTAATTTTGTTTAATCATCTATCTGTTTTCTCTTGTATCTCACTGAGTTTCCTTAAGATTATTATTTTGAATTGTTTTTGCTATTTTGTATATTTCCTTATAATTGAATTTCGTTACTGGAGAATTATTTTGTTCCTTTGGAGGTGTAATATTTCCTTGATTTTCTATGTTTGATGTGTTCTTACACTGATTTCTGTGCATCCAGTAGAACAGTCACCTCTTGCAATTTTATGAAATAGATTTATAAAAAGAGACTTTTCTTTTTTTGTGTGTTTGTGTGTTTTGTTTTTTATTTTTTCATTTGTTTTAATTTATATCTTTTATAAAAATCATTCAAATGTTTTGCCTCAAATACAATTCTATTTTTTGGCAGCAAATCCAGGTAGGATTATTTTTTATTAGATTTTCTTCAAAAAAAAAAAAAAAAGAAAGAAACAGGGATACATGTGCAGAATGTGCAGGTATGTTACATAGATATTTGTATGCCATGGTGGTTTACTGAACCTATTGACTCATCCTCTAAGTTCCCTTCCCTTACCCCCATACCCCAACAGGCCCTGGTGTGTGTTGTTCCCCTCTCTGTGTCCATGTGTTCTCAATGGTCACCTCCCATGTATGAGTGAGAACATGTGGTGTTTGGTTTTCTGTTCTTGTGTTAGTTGGCTGAGGATGATGACTTGAAACTTCATCCATGGCTGTGCAAAGGACATGATCTCTTTCCTTTTTATGGCTGCATAGTATTCCATGGTGTATATGTATCACATTTTCTTTATCCAGTCTATCACTGATGGGCATTTGGGTCAGTTCCATGTCTTTGCTATTGTAAATAGTGCTGCAATAAATACAAGTGTGCATGTGCCTTTATAGTAGAATGATTTATATTTCTTTGGGTCTATATCCAGTAATGTGATTGCTAGGTCAAATGGTATTTCTGGTTCTAGATCCTTGAGAAATCACCATACTGTCTTCCACAGAGGTTGAATTAATTTACATTCCTACCAGCAGTGTAAAAGCTTTCCTGTTTCTCCACATCCTCACCAGCATCTATTGTTTCCTGATTTTTTAATAATCACCATTCCAACTGGCATGAGATGGTGTCTCATTGTGGTTTTGATTTGCATTTCTCTAATGATCAGTGATGTTGAGCTTTTTTTCATATGTTTGTTGGCCACATAAATGTCTTCTTTTGAGAAGTGTCTGTTCATACCCTTTGCCCATTTTTTGATGGGTTGTTTGGTTTTTTTACTTGTAAATATGTTTAAGCTCCTCATAAATTCTGGATATTAGACCTTTGTCAGATGTATAGATTGCAAAAATTTTCAACCATTTTGTAGGTTGTCTGTTCACTCTGATGATAGTTTCTCTTGCTGTGCAGAAGCTCTTTAGTTTAGTTAGATCCCATTTGTCAATTTTAGCTTTTGTTGCAATTGTTTTTGGCATTTTTGTCATGAAGTCTTTGCCCATGCCTATGTCCTGAATGGTATTGCCTAGGTTTTCTTCTAGAGTTTTTATGGTTTTGGGTTTTACACTTAAGTCTTTAATCCATCTTGAGTTAATTTTTGTGTAAGGTATAAGAAAGGGGTTCAGTTTCAGTTTTCTGACAATGGCTTGCCAGGTTTCCCAGCACCATTTACTGAATAGAAGATCCTTTCCCAATTGCTTATTTTTGACAGGTTTGTCGAAGATCAGATGGTTGTAGGTGTGTGGTGTGATTTCTGAGGTCTGTTTTCTATTCCCTTGGTCTTTATGTCTGTTTTGCTAACAGGGCCATGCTGTGTTGGTTACTGTAGACTTATAGTATGGTTTGAAGTCAGGTAGCGTGATGCCTCCAACTTTGTTCTTTTTGCTTAGGATTGTCATGGCTATTTGGGGTCTTCTTTGATTCTATATGAAATTTAAATATAGTTGAAGGGTGCAGCAAACCAACATGGCACATGTATACCTATGTAATAAACCTGCACGTTGTGCACATATATCCTAGAAATTAAAGTATAATAATAAAATTTTAAAAAAAAGAAATTTAAAATAGTTTTTTTCTAATTCTGTGAAGAACGTCAATGGTAATTTGATGGGAGTCGTGTTGAATCTATACCTTACTTTGGGCCTTATGTCCATTTTCATGATATTGATTCTTCCTATCCATGAGGATGGAATGTTTTTCCATTTGTTTTTGTCCTATCTTATTTCCTTGAGCAGTGGTTTGTAGTTCTTCTTGAAGTGATCCTTCATATCACTTGTTGGCTGTATTCCTAGGTATTTTGTTCTCTTTGTAGTGATTGTGAATGGGAGTTCATTCATGATTTCATTCTCCACTTGTCTGTTGTTGGTGTAAAGGAATGCTTGTGATTTTTCACATTGATTTTGTATCCTGAGACTTTGCTGAAGTTGCTTATCAGTTCAAGAAGGTTTTGGACTGAGATGATGGAGTTTTCTGAATGTAAAATCATGTCATCTGCAAACAAAGACAACTTGACTTCCTCTCTTCCTCTTTGAATACCCTTTATTTCTATATCTTGCCTGATTGCCCCGGCCAGAACTTCCAATACTATGTCAGATAGGAGTGGTAAGAGAGGGCAATCTTAGAAAAAGACTTATTTCTATAGATAGGTCTTAGGGTGTCAGTTGGGTAGGGTGTATTGGCTTTAATTCCACATGGACACAGTAGTCTCTAGTCAGTTTCTTCAGCTGTAATTCATGCTAGTGATTTTTCTATCTCAGTGGCCTAGGCTGCAAGAGTTTGTGGCAGCAGTGGCACAGCTTTGCTGAGTGTGTGCTTGCTGGGCCGTTTCTTAGGTGGAGGGAGAGATGTGAGTGCACATAATGCTCATGGTAAGTCAGTCAGCTGGGGGTCTGGCTCACTGAGGTTAGGGCTATGGGCCTTTTAATCTGGCCAGGGGTATGGGCATACAGCTCCTTGGCTGCCCTGGGGATGTGTCCTTGAGGAGCAAGCCCACTGGGCTGTTTTTCAGACCTCAAGAACAGGCACACAGTCATTTGGTCAGTTTGAAGATGTGTCTGCCCAAGGTGGCCTGCCAAGCTGTTTTTCAGGACTTTGTTATGGGTGGCAGCATGTCCACCAGGGATAGAGTTGCACATAGTAGACAAATTATAAAACACAGTTCAAGTCTCTTTGTCTGTTTTTGGCATAAGCAGCAGATATCCTGAGCATCAAAAAAGAAAAAACAAAAAACAAAAAACACTCAAGTAATGGAAAGAAGCAGGATTACTACTTTACAGGGGCCACATTAAAAACTTTTGTTTTCATGAAACAGCTGTTTGTAACTCTATCTATGATGTTCAGTGCTTTATTAGAATTTTTCGTAGTTGCTTTGGAGGAATATATTCCAGTTTGAGAGACAACCTTTCTCCTTGAGTATAATTGACTCTATCAATTCCAAGTGCTGGTAATTAATGATAGTAGAGAAGTGGATACAAGTGATGTTTGCTAAGACCCACAAGAGCATATTGTTCTGTGAGATACCCATGGTCTCTAAGTACAATTTTTGGAGTTGAGAACAGGTATACAATTAACAGGATATCCTCCCTTAATTTACTTTTCTTTCTCTCAAAACTCAGATTAAATACAAGGTAAGGTGCTTAAACAGTTTTAAATTTAGTTAACATATATGATGGAAGCCAGTCACAAGAAAGAGCTGAGAAAATGATTCTTAGTAAGATGATATGGTCCAAATGTTTGGCTTCCACACTACCACGGTCTTTTGAGTTACATCATTTGATCTGATTTTTCTAATCCATGGGCTATCATGGTTCAGTTTAGTGTTGAGTAATTTCATAAATCATATTCATGTACTGGTCCCTCTGTTCTTTCCAAGAATGTGGCTTTGATGAATAAACAATAGTTATAACATGTTTGTTTCTATCTCACGTACATCCAAAATTATAAAATCTCAATGTTGCACAAACTCAAGAGTTTCACCACGTATATTGTGTTGGCTTGGACTTCATTGGTTTTGTCAGTATTTACTCTGCTAGACTGAGAAGAAGTCTCCTAAATGTGGGATTCTGTAATTTTTCCTTTGAAACAAAGTTCATCTTGCTTTTGCTTAATGAGGTCAATAAAGTAGGACTGAGGGTCCCTCCTGAGAGCATGTGGGGAGCTGTGCAGGCTGCTCTATGACCCCAATTTGTAGCTAAAGAATGAAGAAGAGCAGGCCTGGGATGGACACATTTTGTCCACAGGTACAGTTGGTCACTGGGTCTTCCAGTAGACATGTTGTGGCTGAAAACTCAGATTATAGGTAATATTTACCCCCTTTTAAATTACAAAAAATGATATTATCAGCAAAGCAGCCACATCTAACTTTGTAGTCCAAGGGAAAAGGAGACATTTGGCAGCTTGCAATTGCTTTCCTTTTTAGTCTTTACAGTAATGGAATCGACTCAAACTGGTTCATCAGAGAAACTTGTACATATCTCTCCCCAAATCCATGTTCAGTGACATCATACTGGTAACTTAAAATTGGCCATTGTGGCAGTAATTTATATCACGGAAATTGGCAAATGTCGCAAATCAGGACTTGGATTTTTTTTTAATCTTCAGAGGACCAGTTGTTAAATATTTACTAGCATACCACTGGTTTTATATCTAATTTATTATTTCCTTTGATAACACATCATGAAAGTCCTTCTCCTCATCATAGCTAATGTTTATTAATCACTTTATTTGAGCTGAACACTGTGCTAAGATACTTCGCATATGATATTTTATTTAATTCTCACAGCAACCTCATGCGGTCTAAGGTCTCAGCTTGTGGTTGAAGGATGCTAAAGATGCACAGATTTTATTTCTCAGGTAAAACCTTCAAATAAGGAAACCAGAGCTCAGCAAGGTGATATAACTTTTTTTTTTTTTGAGATGATACAGCATGTAAGTGGTAGATTGTAGAATATAATTTCTGGCTGACTCATGCTTTTAACCACATGCACTATGGTCTTTCCCGCATAGGGTTTGTAGAAAACTGTTCTGGGCTCAAAATAATGATATCTTGGTTCTAGTGTACTCTCTGCACCCAGTCTGACACCTGATCTCTCAAAGCCTCAGTGTCTGCATCTATAAAAGAAGGCCAATGACAATAACTCTGTCTGCCTCAGAGGATGGTTTTACCACTTAAATAACAGTATGCAAAAGATTTATTTGGAAAGCTCAAGGACTATATAAATGGGAGATAACATTACAGGCTAAGTAAAAGTAAATAGAGTCACACACACACAGGCACACACACACACACATACATACACACAAAATTCCAATGTAGAAGATTTGGCTGAAGTGAGTAATTTATATAAAGGCAGGTTCTGAGGACTCTTGCAATGAATATTACTGGGTAAACTGGCAGGACGTTGAGCTTGGCAATGTCTGACCTTATCTCTTGGAATTCTTTGGCTTTGGCGCTCTCTAGCCTTCCCAGACAGTCTGACTGGTGATCAAGGTAGTCCTAATCTCGTGGGCAGATTTTTATGGTGGATACCTTCTAGGAATCAAATTATTAACAAGACAGGTCAGTGTTGGGAAGTTGACATTTAATGGCTTTAGGGAGAATTTCTGCTATGTTATGTCCATGTTTTAATAAAGAGGTCCTTTTGCTGCATCCATAGCTATTTATACTTTCAATAGTCAGCCTATTCCATTGTTATTCATTTCAGGTTTATTTTCTGCATTACATTGAACTCTCCATGATATCATATAATTATTTGATCACTATAGAATCTCCAGCACCAAGTACTGAGATTGGCAGATAGTATTGCTTTGTAAATATCTACCAAACTTGCACTTGCATGGGTGAGCTAACTTAGTATGCTTCTGTGCACTTATTCATAACAGGTCCTATGAATCCTAACTACCTCGTTTATCCTAACTACCCCTCATTCCATTAGTTTGCTGAATTAATGAACAAGTATGTATCACTGTTGCATGGACACCTTGGACAAATCTAAGATTCCTGATCTAGTATAATTTTTAAACAAATGATTTAAAAGAATCTCAGATGATCTTTACATTTTCATGTCGGATTTAACTTACCATTGATATCAATCTTGCTAACTTTCCTTCACTGAATGAAAAATACTAAGGCTCTCAACCTCTGTCTTCTACATTTCATTCTACTAAGCAGCAGTGAGGAACTTGATTTCTTTTGTAATATGGGATAAGCTCTCCATATGGCTTCAAAATAGTCTGTATTTGTGAAAGCTTCACATGTGACTGATTCACAACTAGAGCTGTTGGCATTGAATCAGAGAATTCTATTTGCTAAGTATGCCTTTTTAACTGGAGGGAGTGCAGGATAGTGCTTCAGCAACTATATACTCTATTTCCCTACAGATGAAGTATGAACAATGGTAACAAAGCAAGTAAAATGTAGTTATCTAAGCATTATAGTGAGGTTTTTCATTTGCTGTTTGGACATCCTAAATTAGAGAGCAAATAATCATTACTTTGGTAATCATTCAGAATAATACCTCTACATACTGGCTACATCTCACAAGTAATATAGATGATCTTAGTGCTCTTGGCTATAAATATTTTTTGATATAATTGCTAACTTATATTAATCAGAACTAGACTAGTATAATCAGAGTGGTCCATCTTCTATTTAGTATTTCAAGAAGTTAGAAATATCATTTCAGATACACTATTAATAACTTTATGCCT
Organism: Papio anubis; assembly: GCF_008728515.1. Lineage (NCBI taxonomy): Eukaryota > Metazoa > Chordata > Mammalia > Primates > Cercopithecidae > Papio > Papio anubis. Next base: position 14,724 of record NW_022161143.1, on the reverse strand, counting down.
TTCTATGAGACAAATAAGAACAATTATTTTTTTTGATAATAGACTAGAAGTTCTAAGGACAGCAAATTAAAATGTTTAAAATTGTAAGTAGATGCCTGGCAGATAATCATGTTAATTATCTGGTAACTTATATGTCAAGTCTAACAATTTATATCTGAACTCATGCATATACCTGTGTGTATGCATCAAATATAAAGTAACCTCCCCAGTACTTTCTCTTAAAGATCAGCAAATAGCTGATAGATTAGTAACTCCATGGTCCTGATATTCAGTATTGCAGCCCATGTGATCATAGGTCAGATAGATAATTAAAACTACTTACTACTTATTAAAATGAGTGGACCAGGAGAAAATATGAATCAGGGAACTTAGTGTTAATCTCACTAGATTTATTTGCTTTTTTGAAAATCCGCTCAATACAAGAGTTTGTAGAGGAGTATTCCTTACACTTCTTTAACAGATAGACCCCAGTGTGAAAACAATAACAACTGAAACCCCGAAACCCAAATCAGAATACCCCATTGAACTGTAGCTAGTCATTACTAGTAATTCAAAGTATAGTTGCTAGAATTACTGGGTTAGGGAGGAAATATTTTTGCTAAAAAGTACTTCTATTTTGTAAACCATGAGTTATTAATTTATGCTGAAGACAGAAGAGAAGATATTCTATCACTTTTGGAAATATAACTACTTGTAAAGCACTTGCCTGCCATCAGAATAGGAATCCTCATGGCTTATAAATCTAGACTGTCTAAGAAGAATTATTGTTGGACTGGATTGCATAGGTCAGGAAAAAATAAAAGTCTTATTTAACAAGCTTGGGGAGAAAGACTCTTGATGTTTACCCAGGTATCTGATCAAAAGGCTAGTATATTTTTCCATCATTTATTCATCGGTGCAAGCAATATTTATTAAGCATTTCCTATGTGATGTACTGACTTCTTGTGATTTATTAGTAAAAGCTATTCCTGAGAGACTATGTACTAGAAGAGGTACTGAGGAAGAGATGGTGGGTAAACTGAAGATGGGTTACTATGAACATTTAAGGCCTCCAAACTGCCTGAGTCCCATCTGCAATCATGCCACATCTGAAAGTTTGTGCCCCTTCCTGCTGCCAACTTATTAATGATCTGACTATTTATGGGTGTTCTATCCTTTGTTTATTCAATTAGATTTAACAGCCCTGTGCCTGTTAAATGCCCTGTGCCTGCTCTGAGCAAGGCAGGTAGTGTATGATAGGACCTTTATTAATCTGGAAACAGTCTGCTTCTGTACTGTGGTGGGTGGTATTGGGTATAGAACAGTCATTCTACTAACTCAGTGACTAGATTTTTAGGCTAGGACCGTGGGGCAGTGCCATATTGCTTTCTCTGGGGAACAGTTGTCCACTGTGGATGGGCATCCTTACCCATGAGAGGTGTTAGAGGGAATAGTGGGCTAGGAATGATGTCTGGGATGTTATCATCTTCTCTAAAAAGACTCCCTCATTAATCAACTCTTTGTTTCCTCCATGAGTATCATCTTTTTAACGTTCAGTAGAGAAAAATCACCTTCCAGAGGGTAGGAAATGGCTGTCATTTGCAAAAAGTATGACTACTCTCAGGGCTTCTGAGGAAATGGAAAAGCACTAGGATCAGTGAGGAAAGGCATGGACTCAAAGCCAGTCAGCATGAAGCACATTTGTGATGGAGTGCTAGAGAATTCTTGCCATTTGCATTGAACATCTGCTTTCCAGCTTCCATTTTGGTTATGTAAACATACCAGAATGAGTTAACTTGGCTGGAATCTCAAATCACTCCTTTTGGGGATAGGATATGCCAGAACGGCCTGATATAGGGATATGAGCAGGCATCTCAGATGAGAAGTCTGTGTCACTTACTTTATTCCCCATTAAAAACCTGCATTCTTGTTATTTACATGGGCTTTCTTCTCCCTTTCTCCATTCCCCTTTGTATCTGGTATCTCTTCCCTCGATTCTTCCTTCTTTCCCAGGTGTGTTTGATAACTGCTCCCACACTGTCAGTGACAAAGGCTGGGCCCTGGGGATCCGCTCAGGGAAGGACAAGGGAAAGCGGGATGCTCGCTTCTTCTTCTCCCTTCGCACCGACCGCATGAAGAAAGCCACCATCTTGATTAGCCACAGTCGCTACCAACCAGGCACATGGACCCACGTGGCAGCCACTTACGATGGACGGCGCATGGCCCTGTATGTGCATGGCACTCAGGTGGCTAGCAGTCTAGATCAGTCTGGTCCCCTGAACAGCCCCTTCATGGCATCTTGCCGCTCTTTGCTCCTGGGGGGAGACAGCTCTGAGGATGGACGCTATTTCCGTGGACACCTGGGCACACTGGTTTTCTGGTCGACCGCCCTGCCACAAAACCATTTTCAACACAGTTCTCAGCATTCAAGCGGGGAGGAGGAAGCGACTGACTTGGTCCTGACAGCGAGCTTTGAGCCTCTGAACACAGAATGGGTTCCCTTTAGAGATGAGAAGTACCCACGACTTGAGGTTCTCCAGGGCTTTGAGCCAGAGCCCGAGATTCTGTCGCCTTTACGGCCCCCACTCTGTGGGCAAACGGTTTGTGACAACGTGGAATTGATCTCCCGGTACAATGGATACTGGCCCCTTCGGGGAGAGAAGGTGATACGCTACCAGGTGGTGAACATCTGTGATGATGAGGGCCTAAACCCCATTGTGAGCGAGGAGCAGATTCGTCTGCAGCACGAGGCACTGAATGAGGCCTTCAACCGCTACAACATCAGCTGGCAGCTGAGCGTCCACCAGGTCCACAATTCCACCCTGCGACACCGGGTTGTGCTTGTGAACTGTGAGCCCAGCAAGATTGGCAATGACCATTGCGACCCCGAGTGTGAGCACCCACTCACAGGCTATGATGGGGGTGACTGCCGCCTGCAGGGCCGCTGCTACTCCTGGAACCGCAGGGATGGGCTCTGTCACGCGGAGTGTAACAACATGCTGAACGACTTTGACGACGGGGACTGCTGCGACCCCCAGGTGGCTGATGTGCGCAAGACCTGCTTTGACCCTGATTCACCCAAGAGGTAAGGGACTGGGGTTTGGGGTGTCCTACTTGTAGGGTACATTTCTGACATCATTTTATCTGTTTGGTTTTGGAGACAAATGTGTTCACACAGTCCCTGAATACAACATTAATCCACCCCATCAGACAGTATTAAGCTTTTGTGAAGTGCTAGGTGTTCTGTTAGGTAATTAGGAACACAGATGACTGAGACAAGAGACAGCCCTCACAGAACTCACTATTTGTGGTGCAGAAAGCTGTGTACATAGTGGGAAGTGCACCCAAAGGCATATGCACCAGATACTTCGGGCACAGGAAAGCTGAACAACTTGCTCTACCAGAGGAGGCCAGGAAATCTTCGTGGAGAATGAACAAGGTATCCAGACATAGAAACCAGTCAATACTTATTACACGTGACAATACTTCCTATAGTCTTAGGGTCTTGGCAAAGTAATGCAGATCTGTGAAAAGGTCTTAGGTCTGTTTAGTCTAAGCAGTTCAACACTTTCGTAAAGTTTCGTGTGACAGCTAGCCACTAGTCTCCTTTAGGTGACTGAGATCTTTCACTGTTGCCCCATTAAATTCCATTCTTTGTGCAGCATCCAGAAGGATCTTTTGAAAAAGGTAAGTTGGATACTGTCATTTCTCGTCTTAAGATTTTTTCCTCCACTGCACTCAGAATAAAATCTGAATCCCCTACCTGACACACAGGCTCTTAATGCAATCTGGCCCCTGTCTGCCTCTCCATCCCCACCCACATAGCACAGCCTCACTGACTTGATTCTATTCCATTGAACAGATCAAGCTTTTTTCTGCCCTCAGGATTTTGCATTTGCTGTTCCATCTTCTTGGAATCCTCTTTTCCTTAATATTCCCTTGGTGGGCTCTCTCTTGTCATTCAAATGCCTACTTAGATGTTACCACCTGGGAGGCCTTTCCTAATCCCTCAGATTAAAGCAGCTATCAATTACTGTTACATCAACTAATTTAAATTTCCTGTTTAACACTTAGTACTTCTGATATTTTTTCTTTCACATTCATGTATTTGTCTGTTTTTCCCCTATTTGGAATATCAGCTCCATGAGATCAGGGCCCTTATCTATTCTGTTAACTACTATATTCCCAAGGCCTAGAATAGCAGCTGACATTTAGTTGTTTAAGTTGATGAATAAATGGATCTGATGTGTCTCTTGTTCTGAGACAGAAGCCATAAGAAGATTCTCATTTGATGGCTGATGCAGGGGTTGGACATAATAGAGGAGGGTAAGAAAGTAGGTAGGTAGCTAGTGAACTTGTTAATATGTGTTTGTGGACAAGGTATCCCCAGTACACAACTGGTGCCTTTGTTCAAATTATGAAAAGGCTTACCTGACCTAGGGTACAGGGCTGGTGGGAGGTGGGGGAGCAGGATCTCAGCTCCCACCCAATGTCTTGATGGCTGCTTTTGTGTTGGACACCATTTGTACAAGTAGTTCCTGGTACCCCTGTGTGTGGGAAGTCCTCTTGGTATGAGTTACCACTAATAGAGTGGCCTGTACTTTAAGCATGTGGTGTAAAAGACTGAGTATACAATTTGGAATCAAGGGACACGATTAAATTTTGGAGTCCTCACTACTTAACTAGGTTTGCAAGTTACGCAAGTCACTTTTGGAAACTCAGAAGTCTTCTCTATGAAGTAAGGATGATTGCAGTAATACCTTGCATTATCAGTATTTTCAGGTTATTTTGTGAATCAAATGAAAGTATAGGAAAGTAGCTCTAAAGTTTTCAATGTACACAAATAGTTCTAAAATAACATTAGTTCTTATTATTAAGGCTGACAGATAGGAAGTCTTTATTTACATAGTGATGCAAAGAGAACTAATCAAATTATCAGAACTATTTGTATAATAAAATTCTGTTTAGAACAATGAGAACACATGGACACAGGGAGGGGAACATCACACACTGGGGCCTGTCAGGGAGTGGTGGGGCTAGGGGATGGATAGCATTAGGAGAAATACCTAATGTAGATGACGGGTTGATGGGCGCGGCAAACCACCATGACACGTGTATACCTATGTAACAAACCTGCATGTTCTGCACGTGTATCCCAGAACTTAAAGTATAATTTAAAAAAAGAAGAAGAAAAGAAAATTATGTTTGAGTTTGGTTTTTAGATTTTGGTAACCTCAAACAGAAGCTAAACCTCACTAACAGCAGTGGTTAGCAACACTTAGGATCCCCCGGAGAAATGAGAAAGTCTGGTCTCCCAGTTTATAGTAATGACCTCCTGCCCTGTCTGAGAGAGCTGTCTTTCAAGGTACCCAGGTATTGTTCTCCTCAGAATTTCCCTTTCTTTCTCTAAATTCCTATCACACTGCCCTTATCTGGGTGTTTATGACTTACCTCACTGCCTGCAGAAGAGGAACTCACTCCTATTTATAGACCCAGTAGTGTTTTGAACCTTTATTCATAAGTGACTCTTTTAGCCCCACATATAAAACCTGCTTTGTGGAATACAAAGGAAATATTTATACTTTTTGATAGTTAAAAATACTAACTCAAAGTGAAAATTGCTCATGGTTTAAAATATCAAATTATAACAAAAGACAGAAGGAAGAAAATCAGTCACCTGCCTAACTCTTCCCCATCCTTCTCCACACTCTGTCCTTGCTTTGCACAGGTTACTATATCTATTTTTTTCACCTTTTTTTTTTTTCTGGTAGTTTCCTGTACACCTCTAAATATTGTATTTATATTGCTTGGTTCATCAATTTTAAACATTATCCATTGATTTCTTAAGATAGAGACGGGACTAACTCCCTTACATTATCTCCTTCCTTGTCCTTACATCCTTCCATATAATTACTTTACTATTTTTGTTGAATCAATTGTATGTATTATAGTATTATGACTGTGAAATGTTATTTGTTGCAGAACAAAGTACTATTCTATTATTATATTTCTTTTCTTGCACAGCTTCTTCCCATTCCCAGCCCAACCCCTTGAGTCTCTATTTATTTCCTTCCTTCCTTCCTTCCTTCCTTCCTTCCTTCCTTCCTTCCTTCCTTCCTTCCTTCCTTCCTTCCTTCCTTCTTTTATTCTTTCTTGATATTCTTGATTGCTTTCAAATGCTTTATTTTACTGGCTAATTTGTAGAATAAATTTATAAAAATGTTCCCTTCCTCTGAACTGTTCTAACACTAAATAAAACTCTTCTTCTTCACCCTTCAAAAAATGTTTTTTGCACTCCTCTAGAGCTCTCCCTTCTAGTTAATTGTATTCTCTTCTTCCAATCTTGGCCAGGTATCTTTAGGTCTGCTGCACAGTTGTCATCCTGGGACTTCTCTTCAATGCGTTTTTTTGGGGGATAGAGCCACTGTGTCCTGAATTACATGAATATCTCTTAATTTACTACCTTATTTTACTGGAAAGCATCCTCAAGTAAATTTGTAAGAAAAGATGTTTTAGGTAATGTTTTCTGAAAATGCACTTCTCAGAATGTTTTTGTTCTACTTTCATACAAAATTGATAGTTTGACTTGGTATAAAATTTTGAATTGAAAAACAGTTTATCTCAAACTTATGAAGAAGTTCATTAATTACTTCTAGCTTCTGTTCTGATAATTGTGTGTACTTTTATAGTGTGTGAGTATATATATACACACACATATATATATTTATATATTCTTTTAGAATCTTATCCTTAGCCTTGTTACTCTAGGAATTTGTAAGATTATTTTTTAGGGATTGACTTTTATTGTTCTTTTGTTGAACATTGTTCAGTTTGGACACTTATGCCCCTTGTCTCTGGAAAAATCTCTTAAATTGTTACTTTGATATTTCTTCATTCAGTTTTCTCTGTTCTCTTTGTTACCCCTGATACTCCTGGGGATGAATCTACTGAACTCACTCTTTGTCTCTTTTCTCTCCTACGTTCTCTGTTAGTTTGTTCTACTTTTTTTTTTTTTTTTTTTGAGATTTCTTTGAGTCTTTCAATGCTTTTATTTACTTTTATATTTTAACAATCATACGTTTAACACCTTCTTATTCTTTGATTATTTTAAATATAATCTTAAAAAAATTTTAAGACAGACATTTTCAAAGATAAAAATGTGATTCATTTGGAATTTTTTTTGTGTGTGTTATATCTGATACCTCTGAAGTCAACTTTTCTTTTTTTATTATATTTTAAATTAATGACTGTTCTTTATGCTGGTGACTTTCCTTAAATGTCTAATGCTTATTCACAGTAGAAACCACACTTTTAAATCTCTACCTATGATGATCTAAGAAAGAATAATTATCTATGAATTTTCTCTTTTGAAAAAAGAAATTTGAAGGCAGAAACATAGTGGAGGAGAGAGGTTTTCTTTCTTCTCAGCTCTCTTATACTTATTTCATGTGTAGGTCTTTTCTGCCTTCCCTATCCTATTTTTTGTGCTGAATTTTTATTATAAAAATATTAATTTTTTATGACTCTTGGCAAGAGCAATATTTTGAAAAGTAATTATTTATCAAGCTTCTATGATATGCCAGGCATGGCAGAGGGACACATGTAAAGACTACGGAAATGGTAAGGGCTAACAATTTAGAGGAGAAGTTCAGTAATTTTATCTAAATTCTCTGGGTTTAAATCCAGGCTGAGGCATTAAGAGCAGAACATGGGGAATGGCTTTTCTTTGCCATGGCTTAGATTGTTTGAAAGGACTTTTGATTCATAGAGATATAGATCTTTGGGTTTCCATAAGGTCCTGTGACTTGGTGCAGTTAGTCTCTGAACTAGATTGCCTTTGTAGAGCCTGCCTATTATTACAGTTAAATCACAGAGCTCAAGCTCACAATTCCATTATACTGTTACTCTGAAGGGACCCAACTTTGACAAATGCTTTGCCAGGCATCTATTGAGCGGAGTGCTCCAGGCACAGAGTCTTTCCACTCACAGTGGAAGCACCAGAAGCTCACAGTTTAGGGTCGGGGGAGAGTAGTAGAAAGTGAGGGACAGACCTACAAATAGATCACTAACATTTGAGTGCAAGGATTGATGTATGAACAACTGTCCTCACTTCCCAAATCCTGTTCAGTCTTCCTGCTGTGGTTCCAATGTGTCTCTCAAAGTTAAGAAAATGTGGCACATATATACCATGGAATACTATGCAGCCATAAAATAGATGAGTTCTTGTCCTTTGCAGGGACACAGATGAAGCTGGAAACCATCATTCTGAGCAAACTATCGCAAGGACAGAAAACCAAACACCGCATGTTCTCATTCATAGGTGGGAATTGAACAATGAGAACATTTGGACACAGGGTGGGGAACATCACACACCGGGGCCTGTCATGGGGTGGGAGGGGGGTGGGATAGTATTAGGAGATATACCTAATGTAAATGACCAGTTAATGGGTGCAGCACACCAACATGGCACATGTATACATATGTAACAAATCTGCACATTGTGCACATGTACCCTGGAACTTAAAGTATAATAAATTAAAAAAAAAAAAAAAAGAAATTTAATCCCTAAAGCAACAGTGTTGAGAGGTGAAAATGTTAAGAGATGGTTATGTAATGAGAGCTCTGCCCTCATTAATGGATTCATGCTGTTATCACAGGAGTGAGTTTCTGATAAAAGGATGAGTTCGCTACCCCTCTCTCATGCCTGCTTTCTTGCACTTCTGTCTTCTACCATGGATGATGAAGCAAAAGGACCTTCACTAGATGCAGGCCTCTCAACCTTGGACTTTACAGCCTCCAGAACTGTAGGAAATTAATCTCTCTTTTTCATAAATTACCCATTCTCATGTATTCTGCTATGGCATCACAAAACAAACCAAGATGCATTCCCACCACCCCCAGCAAGAAACCACAAATCTAGCCCAAAGTGGTTCCTCTCCCAAATGCTCTGAGAGTAGAGAAAGCCTGACGAATTCAGCATCAAACATCTGTAACCCAGATGAGCCTATCAAAGGGAGAGTACTTATCAGGCTCTGGACTGGTCAGGAGGAGATATGAATTATAGATACATTACCCAGCCAGTTGAACAGACCTACCAAGATAAAGGAACTTGGAACTAGGCAGGGCTACATAAGCCAGATGTCTGTTTCTACATAGTAGCTGCCTTGAGAGATGATCTGCAAGAATTAAGGGAAGGAAGGGTGTTGAGTGTCCACTTCAGTAAAATCACAAATGTCATTGACTATTCCCTGTGGTGCATACTAGGGAGCCGAGCCCAAAGGAATTTCTGTACCCTCAGGGGAACCTGTCTTCCCTGACCTTTGCAGGCTTCAACTTTTTTTTTGGTTATTAATTGTTTCTGTCACATTTCTCCCTAAAATTATGCCTCAGAGTTACAGTTCTTTGCTGCTGCACCTACTTTCCATCCCATGCTTTCTCTCCTTTTCACAATAGAGTTGAGCAAGTATTTCACTAAATCTGGAACTCTGCTTGTCTCTCTTTTTTGGTTTCTATATCTCAGATCTCATAATATTGCTATAATGTGAAGAAAAGTCTCCAAATAAAAACAAATAGTTGAACAAGGATCAATCATTTAGTGTCTGACCATGCTCTGAAGCAGACAATGGGGATACTGTATATTTGTTTTCTGTATATTTGTTTCTGAAGCCTGTGATGGGCTAACATCTCTATATGTTGGCAACTCATTGTGTCTTCTTTGCCTCATTCCCTGAGGTTTCACTGGGGAGTTCAAGGGCAGAGGACTCTTATACATAGCAATACTTGCCCATGGCATACTTCCCTCTAAAGAGGTCCTCAAGAGGGTGGCTGGGAATTGTTCTGGGGGATATGGCAGAGAGTGGTGTCTGCAGGTATACACTAGAAAGGGTGTATCTTGGGACAGGAAGGCAGAGGCACATGGCATCAAAGGGAACAGGTGGAGAAGTTGGTGCTGCACAGACCTGGATGCCTTGGATTAGCTGTGCTTTGCTCACTCACACTCAGAGGCTATTGAGCCAAAGGCATGGTCAGGCTGGGCTCTTGCAGTGGCTGGTCTGTTAAACATCAGCCAGGCTTCATTATAGGTTTCTTTTGAAGTTGAGATTCAAAGGTCCCTGAAGCCAAAAAAAACACACGCAGGGAAAATAAGCATAAGGGGTAGAAGAGGGCAGGAAGAAAAGAAATGGAGGAGAAATTTTAAAACTAAACAGCAAAAAACTGTCAGTTCCCTCACTTCAAAATTCACAGGCAGTGTGAACTCTAGAGCGAGTGTCACCTTCTCATGGTCACGTCAACTGGCAACGGGAATAGAAGGAAAGAAATAAGAGGAGGTTCCGTAGATAAGCACAGTAAGTTTACCTACAAACAGAAATGTCTCTTATTTATTTTCCTACAAGCCAGTTTCTCCACAGTTCCAATAGGCACCGTATTATGGAGCAAACGAAATCCACAGTTTTTCTGTTCACCTGACTTAGTGGACTTTCCTCCTCAGGTTAGTGGGGGGTGGGGCAGGGTGGATGTTTTTCTCTTTTTCATAGTTTATTTCCTACCCAAATAGACAGACTGGTGAGTGAGCCGTGTAGTCTGTCTGGGTTAAAAATATTTCCTCTTAGAAATTTTTCAGGAGAGACCCCAGTCTCCAACTACACTCAGTTGTTCAAAATACTTCGGCTTTTTCCTAGGAGTTGGGGTGCTACCCCTGGTGCCTTGGCCAGATGCCAATCTGTCTCAGATGATTTCACTTAGAGGTTCCTTCCTAGGATTTAAGCCTAAGAGTTTGAAAGACAGCTGCACACTTACACATTTTCTTTCTTTTTTCCTTTTCTTGGACTCTTGTTTGTAATGACTTCAGTGACTGGTTATAAATGAAATCTTGTTGGTCGGTCTTCCCCTAACCAGGCCCTCATTCCCTTGATGTCAGAGTTGTCGAGTGGGTAGCGGGTGGCACATGTAGTTAGCGTGGCCGTCAGGGGTTTTTCTGAGGTTCCATCAGAGCACCAGCCTCTGGAGGAAGCTCCTGATCTATTATTAATTTCAACTCCAAGGTTTCTCTCACTTCCTACCCAGAACGCTGTCCAATGGTTGTGGATCTGATTTCCAGAGCCAAACACTTAACTACTACTTATCCTTCAAGTCTCAACTAGGATGTCCCTTCCTTCTTCTTGGAGCATTCTGTTGTCCTCAAATACAAATTAGCTACCTCATTTGTATCACTTCTCATCCCCCTGTAGCCACCACTGTAATCCAGGTCCCCATCTTCACTCACCTGGATTATTGCAATAGTCTTTTAACTGGTATCCCACTTTTGCCCTTGCACTATTGCCTCGAGTCTATTTTTAGCACAACAGTCAGAGTAATCCTATCATGGTATAACTCAGATCAAGTCATTCCTCTCCCCCTAATTCTCCAGCAGTTTACCAGCTTATTCAGAGTCAAAGCTAACAGCATGACTGATCTATACGGTCATATAGCATCAGTCATTTCTGTGGCTTCACCTCTTACCATGCTCCTTATTGCACTCCAACCACACTGGCCTTCTGACTTGCCAGACATACTCCTACTGTGTGACCTTTTCAGTGGCTTTTCACTTTTCTGGAATATTCTTCCTCCAGATTTCTACATGGCTAACTTGCCCACTTTCTTCTGGTCTTTTTTCAAAGTTGCTTTCTAGGTGAGGCCTTCCCTGGAGACCTCACGTAAAATTGTACACACTGTCTTGGCTCTTTATGAATTCTTCCCCTGCTTTATTTTTCTTTTTAGAATTTATCACAAACATGCTATTTTGTTTATTTTGCTTAATATTCATTTTCTCCACTAGAATGTAAATTCTACCAGGGAAGGGGTTTTTATACGTTTGGCTGACTATTACACTCTAACACCTACAACAGCAAAAGGAACGGACTAAGTATTCAATAAATAATTGTTAAAGAAAGGAATGTTCTTACTCTAGTACAGTGGTTGGCAAACTATGGACCATGGAACAAATCTGGCCTATCACGTGTTTTTGTAAAAAAAATTATTTTGGAATACAGTTACACTCACTTGTTTACATATTGTCTATGGCTGCTTTCATGTGGCAGAGTTGTGCAGTTAAAAGAAAGACCACGTGGCCCACAAAGCCTAAAATATTTACTATCTGGCCCTTTATGAAAAAAATGGCCAACCCCTCCTTAAATACATATTTATTATACCATACTGTAACTTCCCGTTCCTGTCTATCTCTTGCACAAGACTTTAGTTTCTTTGTTCATAGTTCTTGGAACACATTTGATTTGATTTTTTTTTTTTTTTTTTTTTTTTTGAGACGGAGTCTCGCTATGCTCCCAGGCTGGAGTGCAGTGGTGTGATCTCAGTTCACTGCAAGCTCCGCCTCCCAGGTTCACGCCATTCTCCCGCCTCAGCCTCCTGAGTAGCTGAGACTACAGGCGCCCGCCACCACGCCCGGCTAGTTTTTTGTATTTTTAGTAGAGACGGGGTTTCACCATGTTAGCCAGGATAGTCTCGATCTCCTGACCTCGTGATCCACCCGCCTCGGCCTCCCAAAGTGCTGGGATTACAGGCTTGAGCCACCGCGCCCGGCCACATTTGATATTTTTAAAATGAATTAGTGTACATATATAAATATATATCTATATGTAGATGGAAAACCAATGACATGGGGAAATGACAATGTAGCTCAAGGGTTTTAGGAGGGTAAAAATTTGTAGGCAGAGTATAACACTATGTATGGGAAAAGAAGGGTATTCAGAAACTACACTCTAGTCAACTTCTCTACTGGTCTCATCACTGTGGTAGCACTGCCCCATTTAGATCTAGTAAGTAAAATAACTGACAATACTTACGGAAGTGTGAACATGTTAGCTAAGGAGGGAATGGCTTTAAGCCATTTTCTTCATTAACTTGTTATTTGAGTAGCTGGGCCCCCAAGAGGCTCCAAAAATCTGAAACATGGAGTAAATTTTGATGAGCATAAACACAGCTACAATAGCCAGAAAGTATTTATAACATGAATCCTCTTTACCTAGGGAGTCAGTGAATGAGAGAAAGACCAGATTCCAAAAAAGGAATACAAGATCTCTTGGGCATGATGTTACAGATTAGGCAAGATCCTTGTCAAGCATTTTAGTTAGGATTTTGCAATTGTAAGGAACAGACCTACTCATGTTCACTGCAGAAAATGGATTTATTGTAAAATTACATATGGGCTGGAAGTGGAGCTAGAGAGTTGCAGAGACTGTGGCAGTCAGGAGCTCCATCTCTCTCAAAGTCTACATATTTCGCTACGTCTTAGTTAATTTGCACCATTCATGTCTCATTAGCAATCTGCTAGATTACTCATAGTTTTTGCTTCCTTATAGCTTTAGTTTAAACCGTTGCTTCAGCTTGCTCTGGCTCGTAATTTATCTCATAGAATTTTTCCCTTCAGATTTTTATCCTATTGCTAGTTGCCACAGTTTCTCACAGTACCTTGGTTCAAATTATAAAGATAGTCAATGTCAACTGGCCTAACTCATCTTTACATGTTAGTTCAGAAGTCATAGGTTTCTGGCCAGCCTTGGGTTTAAGAAACTGTGGCCAAAAGAGCAGGATAGCTGGAGGGCTCCTCAGGGCTACAGGTCCGCAACCCTCTCTCAGCTGATGTCGACTCTGCTCAGAGTAGAATGAGCTCTCTTTTTTTTTTTTTTTTTTTGAGATGGGGTCTGGCTCGGTCGCCCAGGCTGGAGTGCAGTGTCACAATCTCGGCTCACTGCAAGCTCCACCTCCTGGGTTCATGCCATTCTCCTGCCTCAGCCTCCCGAGTAGCTGGGACTATAGGCGTCCACCACCATGCCCGGCTAATTTTTTGTATTTTTAGTAGAGACGGGATTTCACCATGTTAGCCAGGATGGTCTCGATCTCCTGATCTCATGATCCGCCCACCTCGGCCTCCCAAAGTCCTGGGATTACAGGCGTGAGCCACTGCGCCCGGCCGAATGAGCTGGTTTTTCATCTTTACTTCTTAAGGATGAAACTTCTGGCATGTTTAATTTCTGGTAATGTGCTTTTCTTTTCTTTTTTTTTTTTTTTTAATTTATTTATTATTATTATACTTTAAGTTGTAGGGTACATGTGCATAACATGCAGGTTTGTTACATATGTATACTTGTGCCATGTTGGTCTGCTGCACCCATCAACTCGTCATTTACATCAGGTATAACTCCCAATGCAATCCCTCCCCCCTTCCCCCTCCCCATGATAGGCCCCGGTGTGTGATGTTCCCCTTCCTGAGTCCAAGTGATCTCATTGTTCAGTTCCCACCTATGAGTGAGAACATGCGGTGTTTGGTTTTCTGTTCTTGTGATAGTTTGCTAAGAATGATGGTTTCCAGCTGCATCCATGTCCCTACAAAGGACGCAAACTCATCCTCTTTTATGGCTGCATAGTATTCCATGGTGTATATGTGCCACATTTTCTTAATCCAATCTGTCACTGATGGACATTTGGGTTGATTCCAAGTCTTTGCTATTGTGAATAGTGCTGCAATAAACATACGTGTGCATGTGTCTTTATAGCAGCATAATTTATAATCCTTTGGGTATATCCCCAGTAATGGGATGGCTGGGTCATATGGTACATCTAGTTCTAGATCCTTGAGGAATCGCCATACTGTTTTCCATAATGGTTGAACTAGTTTACAATCCCACCAACAGTGTAAAAGTGTTCCTATTTCTCCACATCCTCTCCAGCACCTGTTGTTTCCTGACTTTT
>NW_022161142.1:0-22609 GCF_008728515.1 Papio anubis | reverse complement strand
ACACGTCAGAGAGCAGTTTATTGGAGTGCTTCTTTCTGGGTTTTATTGGATGACATTTCACTTTCTGCCATAGTCTTCAAAGTGTTCCGAATATCACTTTTTTAGTTTTACAGGAACAGTGTTCAAACAGTGCCTTATGACAAGAAAAGTATAACTCCCTGAGTGGAATGCACGCATCACCAAGCAGTTTCTCAGAAAGCTTCTCTCCAGTTTTTATCTGAAGATATTTCCTTTATCAACATAGGCCCAAATGTGATCCTGAATATCCCTTCGCGGATCCATCCATGATGGAGTTTTCAAGCTATGTAATGTAAAGAAAGCTTTATGTATGTGAGATGATTAAACACAGGATAAAGAGGATTCACAAAAAGCTTCTTTCCAGTTTTTATCTGAAGATATTTTCTTTTTCACCATAGCCCTGAAGTTGCTCCCGAATGTCCCTTCATGGATCGGTCCATGACAGAGTTTCCAACTGCGTAATGTAAAGAAAGATTTATGTGAATACACATATCATAGAGAAGTTTCATAGAAAGTTTCTTTCCACTTTTTGTCTGAGACTATTTCCCGTTTCACCATAGGCATCAACATGCTCCCAAATATCACTTGGTACCTGTTTCTCCAAAAGGGTTTCCCTGATGCTGTATGAGAAGAGAGGTATAACACTGTGAGTGGAATGCACACATCACATAGTACTTCCTCGGAAAGCTACTCTCCAGTGTCGGTCGGAATATATTTCCTTTTCCACTGTAAGCCTCAAAGAGCTCCCGAATAATCCTTCACAAGCTAAACATAAACAGGGTTAGAAAACTGCTCAATGAAAAGAGAGGCTTAACTGTGTGAGAGGAATTAAGATGATACAGAGCAGTTTCACAGAAAGCTTCCTTCTGGATTTTACTGGAGGATATTTCTTTCTCCATATTCTAAGGAACGTTACCAAATGTCCTTCCTCAGATTCCACAAAAACTATGATTTCAAACTGCTCAATCCAAGGAATGCTTTAACTCAATGAAACGAATACGCACATCACCAAGCAGTTGCTCAGAAAGCTTCTCACCAGTTTTCATCGGAAGACGTTTCCTTGCTCACCAGATGCGTCCGGGCGCCACTTAGTATCCCTTCACAGATTCCTCAAAGACAGAGTTTCCAAACCGGGAAATGTAGTTAGAGCTTTAACTCTGTGAAATGAATCAACATATCAGAGAGCAGTTTCTTGGAACGCTTCTTTGTGGATTTTATTTGAGGATATTTCACTGTAGTATTCAATGCACTACCAAATATCACTTTTTCGGTTTTACAGAAACAGTGTTCAAACACTGCCTTATGAGAAAAGACGTATAAGTCCCTGAGTTGAATGCACACATCACAATGCAGTTTATTAGAAAGCTTCTCTCCAGTTTTTATCTGAAGATATCTCCTCTTCCACCATAGGCCTGAATGTGCTCCCGAATATTCCTTCGTGGATCTGTCCTTGACAGAGTTTCCAAACTGCGTAATATTAGGAAAGTTTTATCTATGTGAGATGAATAAACATATCCATAGTGAAGTAGTTACACAGAAATCATCTTTCCAGTTTTTGTCTGAGGATACTTCATTTTTAACCTTAGCCATCCATATACTCCTGAATGTCCCTTGGTAGCTTTTTCTCCAAAAGGGATTCCCCAATCCTGTATGAGACGAAAGGTATAATACTGTGAGTGGAATGCACAAGTCAAAAAGCAGCCCCTCAGAAAGGTTCTCTCCAGTTTCTATCTGATGATATTTCCTTTTTCACCGTAAGCCTCAAAACACTCCCAATATCCCTTCACAGACTAA
The DNA here is from genome assembly GCF_008728515.1 of Papio anubis. Taxonomy (NCBI): domain Eukaryota; kingdom Metazoa; phylum Chordata; class Mammalia; order Primates; family Cercopithecidae; genus Papio; species Papio anubis. The sequence continues at coordinate 20,797 of NW_022161142.1, read as the reverse complement.
ACAAAAGCAGTGTTAGAATGCTGTTGACTGAAAAGAGAAGCTTAATTGTGCGAGCAGAATTCACAGACAGAGAGCAGTTTCACAGAAAGCTTCCTTCTGGTTTCCATCTGAGGTTATTTCTTTCTCAGGATATTCTGAAGACCGTTCCCAAATGTCCTTTCTCAGATTCCACAGAAACAGTGATTTCAAACTGCTCAATCCAAAGAATGATGTAACTCTATGATATGAATACAAACGTCACAATTGAGTTGCTCAGAAAGATTCTCTCCAATTTTGAACGGAAGACAGTTCCTTGCTTGCCAAAGGCCTCCGGTTGCTTCTTCATATCCCTTCGCAGAATCATCAAAGACCGACTTTCCAAACTGGGAAATGTAGAGTAAGCTTTAACTCTGTGAAACGAATGGACATGTCAGAGAGCAGTTTCTTCGAATGCTTCTCTCTGGGTTTTATTTGATGACATTTCCCTTCTTGCCATAGTCTTCAATGTGCTCCAAATATCACTTTTTTAGTTTTACAGGAACAGTTTTCAAACAGTGCCTTATGGGAAGAAAGGTATAACTCCCTGAGTGGAATGCACACATAACCCAGAAGTTTCTCAGAAAACTTCTCTCCAGTTTCTATCTGAGGATATTTCCTTTTTCACCATAGGACTGAATGTGATCCTGAATATCCCTTCGCGGATCCATTCATGACGGACTTTCCAAGCTGCGTAATGCAAAGAAAGCTGTATGTATGTGAGATGAATAAACGTAGCAAAAAGCAGATTCACAGAAAGCTTCTTTCCAGTTTTTATCTGAAGATACTTCCTTTTCCACCATAGTCCTGAATGTGCTCCCCAATGTCCCTTCATGGATCTGTCCATGACAGAGTTTCCAAGCTACATAATGTAAAGAAAGCTTTATCTATGTGAGGTGAATAAACATAGCAAAAAGCAGATTCACAGAAAGCTTCTTTCCTGTTTTTATCTGAAGATAAATCCATTTTCACGATAGTCCTGAAAGTGCTCCCGAATGTCCCTTTGTGAATCTGTCCATGACAGAGTTTCCAAGCTATGTAATATAAAGAAAGCTTTATATATGTGAGATGAATACACATATCACAGAGCAGTTTTATAGAAAGCTTCTTTCCAGTTTTTGTCTGAGGCTATTTCCCTTTTCACCATAGGCATCAACATGCTCCCGAATATCACTTGGTACCTTTTTCTTCAGAAGGGTTTCCCCAGTGCTGTATGAGAAGAGAGGTAAAACACTGTGAGTGGAACGCACACATCAGGAAGCAGTTCCTCAGAAAGCTTCTCTCCAGTTTTGGTCTGAACATGTTTCCTTTTTCACCATGAGCCTCATAGTGCTCCCGAATATCCCTTCACACACAATACATAAACAGGGTTAGAAAACTGCTCAATGAAAAGAGAGGCTTAACTGAGTGAGAGGAATTAAGAAGACACAGAACAGTTTCAGACAAAGCTTCCTTCTGGATTTTAACTGAGGATACTTCTTTCTCCATATTCTAAGGAGCGTTCCCAAATGTCCTTCCTCAGATTTCACAAAAACAGTGATTTCAAACTGCTCAATCCAAAGATTGGTTTAACCCTATGAGATGAATGCACACATCAAAAAGGAGTTACTCAGAAAGCTTCTCTCCAGTTTTCAACGGAAGACATTTCCTTCCTCACCATAGGCCTCTGATCGCCACTTAATATCCATTCGCAGAATCCTCAAAGACAGATTTTCCAAATTGGGAAATGTAGAGTAAGCTGTAACTCTCTGAAATGAATGCACATGTCAGAGAGCAGTTTCTTAGAACGCTTCTTTCTGGGTTTTAATTCAGGATATTCCATTTTCTCATTAGTCTTCCATGTGCTCCTACATATTACTTTTTCGGTTTTACAGGAAGTGTTCAAACACTGCCTTGCCAGAAGAGGTATAACTCTCTGAGTGGAATGTACACATCACAAAGCAGTTTATCAGAAAGATTCTATCCAGTTTTTATCTGAGTTATCTCTTTTTCCACATAGGCTGGAGTTATTTCCAAATGTCTCTTAGGTAGATCCAAGTCCATGGCGGTGTTTCCAAAACTGTATAATAGAAGAGTCTTGTCTATGTGAGGTGAATAAACATATCTATCACAAAGCAGTTTCACAGAAAATTTCTTCCAGTTTTAGATCTGAGGATATTTCATTTTTCACCATGGCCGTCCCTTATACTCCGGAATGTCCCCAGCTAGCTTTTTTCTCCAAAGGGGCGTTTCCCAATCCTCTATGGGAAAGAAAAGAGTATAACTCTGTGAGTGGAATGCACATGTAATAAGAGCTGCTCTAGGAAATCTTCTCTCCAGTGTCTATCACAGAAGATATTTCTGTTTCATACGCCTCAAAGCACTTCCGAGTATCACTTAGCTGGGTAACCTAAAACAGTGTTAGAATACTGTTCAATGAAAACAGAAGCTTAACTGTGCGAGTGGAATTCACATGACACAGAGAGGTTTCACAGAAAGCTTCCTTCTGGTTTTTTTCAGAGGGTATTTATTTTTCAGCATATTCTTAAGAGCGTTCCTAAATGTCCTTTCTCCGGATGCACAGGAACAGTGATTTTAAACTGCTCAATCCAAAGAATGATATAACTCTATGAGATGAATGCAAACATCACAAAAGAGTTACTCAGAAAACTTCTTTCCAATTTTCAATGGAAGACATTTCCTTGCTCGCCACAGGCCTCCAGATGTCACTTAATATCCCTTTGCAGAATCCTCAAAGACACACTTTCCAAACTGGGAAATGTAGAGAAAGCTTTAACTCTCTGAAGTGAATGCACACGTCAGAGAGCAGTTTCTTGGATCACTTCTTTCTGGGTTTTATTTCAGGATATTTCACTTTTTGCCATAGTCTTCCATGCACTCTGAAATATTACTTTTTAGGTTTTACAGGAACAGTGTTCAAACGCAGCCTTATGAGAAAAGAGGTATAACTCCCTGAGTGGAATGCACACATCACAAAACAGTTTTCAGGAAGGCTTCTATCCAGTTTTTATCTGAAGATATCTCCTTTTTTTGCTGTAGGCCTGAATGTGCTCCTGAATATCCATCCGTGGATCTATCCACCACGGAGTTTCCAAATGGCATAATATAAGGAAAGTCTTATCTATGTGAGAAAAATAAACGTATCTATCACAAAGCAGTTTCACAGAAATCTTGTTTCCGGTTTTTGTTTTTGTCTGAGGATATTTCCTTTATCACCATAGCCGTCCATATACTCCCGAATGTCCCCTGGTAGCTTTTTCTCCAAAAGGGATTCCCCAATCCTCTATGAGAAGAAAAGTAAAATTCAATGAGTGGAATGCACACATCACAAAGCAGCTGCTCGGAAAGCTTCTCTCCAGTTTCTATCTGAAGATATTTCCCCTTTCACTGTAACCCTCACAGCACTCCCTAATATCCCTTTGCAGACTAAACAAAAACAGTGTTAGAATACTGCTCAATGAAAAAAGAAGCTTAACTAGCTTAACTCTGTGAGTGGAATTCACATGACACAGAGCAGTTTAACAGAAAGCTTCCTTCTGTTTTCTATCTGAGGTTATTTCTTTTTCAAGATATTCTTACAAGTGTTCCCAAATGTCCATTCTCAGATTACACAGAAACAGTGGTTTGAAACTGCTCAATCCAAAGAATGATTTAACTCTATGAGATGCATACAAACATCACAAAAAAGTTGCTCAGAAAACTTCTCTCCAATTTTGGACAGAAGACAGTTCCTTACTTGCCACAGGCTTCCAGTTGCCTCTTAATATCCTTTCGCAGAATTCTAAAAGACAGACTTTCCAAACTCGGAAATGTAGAGTAAGCTTTAAATCTGTGAAGTGAATGAACGTGTCAGAGAGCAGTTTCTTGGAATGCTTCTTTCCAGGTTTTATTTGACGACATTTCACTTTTCATCATAGTCCTCAATATGCTCTGAATAGCACTTTTTTAGTTTTACAGGAACATTGTTCAAACAGTGCCTTATAAGAAGAAAGGAATAACTCCCTGAGTGGAATGCACACATCAACAAGCAGTTTCTCAGAAATCTTCTCTCCAGTTTTTATCTGATGATATTTCCTTTTTCACCATAGACCCGAATGTGATCCCGAACATCCCTTCGCAGATCCATCCATGACACAGTTCCAAACTGCGTAATATAAAGAAAGTCTTATCTATGTGAGATGAACAAACATAGCAAAAAACAGATTCACAGAAAGCTTCTTTCCAGTTTTTATCTGAAGACATTTCCTTTTTCAACATAGTCCTGAAAGTGCTCCCGAATATCCCTTCGCTGATTCATCCATGACAGAGTTTCCAAGCTGTGTAATGTAGAGAAAGCTTTATCTATGTGAGATGAATACACATATCACAGAACAGTATCACAGAAAGGGTTTCCCCCATGCTGTATGAGAAGAGATGTACAACACTGTGAGTGGAATGCACATGTCACAAAGCAGTTCTATGGAAAGCTTCTCTCCAGTTTCTATCTGAACATATTTTCTTTTTCACCGTAAGGCTCAAATGCTGCCGTATATCCCTTCAAATGCTAAACATGAACAATGCAAGAAAACTGCTCAATGAAAAGAGAAGCTTAACTGAGCGAGAGGAATTCACACGACACAGAGCAGTTTCACAGAAAGATTCCTTCTGGTTTTTATCTGACGCTATTTCTTTCTCAGTATTCTAAAGATCGTTCCCAAATGTCCCTCTTCAGGTTCCTCAGAACCGGAGAATTCAAACTGCTCAATCAAAAGAATGATTTAACTCTATGAGATGAATACACACACCACAAAGCAGTTGCTCAGAAAGCTTCTCTGCAGTTTTCATCGGAAGACATTTCCTTGCTCACCACAGGCCAACAGGCACCACTTAATATCCCTTCGCAGGTTCTTGAAAGACATAATTTGCAAACTGGGCAATGTAGAGTTAGCTTTACCTCTGTGAAATGAATGCACATATCAGAGAGCAATTTCTTGGAACGCTTCTTTCTGGGTTTTATTTCAGGATATAATACCTTTTGCCATAGTCCTCAATGCACTCCAAAATATCACTTTTTCGTTTTAAAGGAACAGTATTCAAACACTGTCTTATGAGAAAAGAGGAATAGCTCCCTGAGTGGAATACACACATCACAAAGCAGTTTCTCAGAAAGCTTCTCTCCAGTTTTTATCTGAACAAATTTCCTTTTTTACTACAGGCCTGAATGTGCTTTCGAATGTCCCATTGCAGATCCGTCCATAATGAAGTTTCCAAACTGTGTAATATAAAGAGATTTTTATCTATGTGAAATGAATAAACACAGCAAAAAGCAGATTCACAGAAAGATTCTTTCCAGTTTTTATCTGAAGATATTTCCTTTTTCATCATAGTCCTGAATGTGCTCCTGAATATTTCTTCGTGGATCCATCCATGACAGAGTTTCCAAGCTGCAAAATGTTGAGAAAGATTAATCTATGTGAGATGAATACACATCTCTAAGAAGAGTTTCACAGAAAGGGTTTCCTAGATACTGTATGAGAAGAGAGGTATAACACTGTGAGTGGAAAGCACACGTCACAAAACAGTACCTCGGAATACTTCTCTCCAGTTTCTAGCACAGCATATTTCCTTTGTCACCATAAGCCTCAAAGTGTTCCCGAATATCCCCATGCATTGTAAACATAAATAGTGTTAGGAAACTGTTCAATGAAAAATGAAGCTTAACTACATGAGTGGAATTCACACGACACAGAGCAGTTCCATAGGAAGCTTGCTTCTGGTTTTTATCTGAAGATATTTGTTTTTCAGCATATTCTAAAGAGCGTTCCCAAATTTCCTTTCTCAGGTTACACATAAACAGTGATTTCAAGCTACTCAATCCAAAAAATGATTTAACGCTGAGAGATGAATACACAAATCACAAAGCAGTTGCTCAGAAAGTTTCTCTCCAGTTTTCAATGGAAGACATTTCCTTGCTTACCACAGACCTCCAGGCGCCACTTAATATCCCTTCGCAGATTACTCAAAGATGGAGTTTCCAAACTGGGCAATGTAGAGTAAGTTTTAACTCTGTGACATGAATACACATATCAGAGAGCCGTTTCTTGGAATGGTTCTTTCTGGGTTGTATTTGAGAATATTTCACTTTTTGCCATAGTCCTCAAAGTGCTCCGAAATATCACATTTTTGGTTTTACAGGAACAGTGTTCAAAGTCTGCCTTATGAGAAAAGAGGTATAACTCCCTGAGTGGAATGCACACATAACAAGGCAGTTTCTCACAAAGCTTCTCTCCAGTTTTTATCTGAAGATATTTCCTTTTTCACCATAGTCCTGAATGTGCTCCTGAATGTCCCTTCACTCATCCATCCATGACTGTGTTTCCAAGCTGTGTAAGGTAAAGAAAACTTTATCTATGTGAGATGAATAAACATTGCAAAAAGCAGATCCAGAGAAATCTTCTTTCCAGTTTTATCTGAAGATATTTCCTTTTTTCACACCATAGTCCTGAATGTGCTCCCGAATGTCCCTTCGTGGATCGGTCCATGACAGAGTTTTCAAGCAGTGTAATGTAAAGAAATCTTTACCTATGTGAGATGAAAACACATAGCACAGAGCAGTTTCACAGAAAGCTTCTTTCCAGTTTTTGTCTGAGGCTATTTCCCTTTTCTCCATATGTGTCAATATGCTCCCAAATATCCCTTGGTACCTTTTTCTCCAAAAGGGTTTAACCAATGCTGTATTAGAAGAGAGGTATCACACTGTGAGTGGAATGCACACATCACAAAGCAGTTTCTCAGAAAGCTTCTCTCCAATTTTTTTTTTGAAGAGATTTTCTTTTTCACCGTAGGCCTGAATGTGCTTCCGAATGTCCCTTCGCGGAACCGTCCGTGACTGAGTTTCCAAACTGCATAATATAAAGAAAGTTTTATCTATGTGAGATGAATAAATATATCTATCACAAAGAAGTTTCACAGAAATCTTCTTTCCAGTTTTTGTTTGAACATATTTCCTTTTTCACCATAGTCGTCCATATACTCGCGAATGTCCCTTGGTAGCTTTTTCATCAAAAGGGATTCCCCAATCCTCTATGAGAAGAAAGGTAGAACTCAGTGAGTGAAATGCGTACATCACAAAGCACCTCCTTGGAAAGTTTCTCTCCAGTTTCTATCTGAAGATATTTCCATTTACAACATAAACCCCATAGCCCTACCGAGTATCCCTTCGCAGACTAAACAAACACAATGGTACAATATAGCACAATGAAAAGAGAAGCTTAAGTGTGTGAGTGGAATTCACACAATCCAGAGCGGTTTCACAGAAAGCTTACTTCTAGTTTTTATCTGAGGGTATTTCCTTTCCAGCATATTCTAAAAAGTGTTCCTAAATGTCCTTTCACAGATTCCACAGAAACAGGGATTTCAAACTGGTCTATCCAAAGAATGATTTAACTTCATGAGATGAATACACACATCACAAAGCAGTTGCTCAGAAAGCTTCTCTCCAGTTTTCATCAGAAGACGTTTCCTTGCTCACCACAGACCTCCGGGAGCCACTTAATATCCCTCCGCAGATTCCTCAAAGAGAGAGATTCAAAACTGGACAACATAGGGAAAGCTTTAACTCTGTGAAATGAATGCACATATCAGAGAGCAGTTTCTTGGAATGCTTCTTTCTGGGTTTTATTTGAGGATATTTCACTTTTCGCCATAGTCTTCAATGAGCTCCAAAATTTACTTTTTCGGATTTACAGGAATGGTGTTCATACACTGCCTTGTGGAAAAGAGGTAAAACTCCCTGAGTGGAATGCACACAACACAAAGCAGTTTCTCAGAAAGCTTCTCTCCAGTTTTTATCTGAAAAAATTTCCTTTTTCACCACAGGCCTGAATGCGCTTTCGAATATCACGTCGCAGATCTGTCCATGACGGAGTTTCCAAGCTGCATAATATAAAGAAAGTTTTATCCATGTGAGATGAATAAACACAGCAAAAAGCAGATTCACAGAAAACTTCTTTCCAGTTTTTATCTGAAGATATTTCCTTTTTCACCATAGTCTGGAATCGGCTCCTGAATATCCCTTCGGGGTCCCGTAAGGACAGAGTTTCCAAGCTGCAAAATGTAGTGAAAGATTTATCTATGTGAGATGAATACTCATATCTAAGAAGAGTTTCACAGAAAAGGTTTCCTAGAGGCTGTATGAGAAGAGAGGTATAACACTGTGAGTGGAATGCACACATCACAAAGCAGCACCTCGGAATACTTCTCTCCGGTATCTATCAGAACATATTTCCTTTGTCACTGTAAGCCTCAAAGTGTTCCCAAATATCCCTATGCACGCTAAACATAAACAGTGTTAGGAAACTGCTCAATGAAAATTGAAGCTTAACTGGGTGAGTGGAATTCAAACGACATAGAGCAGTTTCACAGGAAGCTTGCTTCTGGTTTTTATCAGAAGGTATTTATTTTTCAGCATATTCTGAAGAGCGTTCCCAAATTTCCTTTCTGAGTTTCCACAGAAAGAGTGATTTCAAACTGCTCAATCCAAAGAATGATTTAACTGTATGAGATGAATACAGACACCATGAGTTGCTCAAATCTTCTCTCAATTTTTTAATGGAAGACATTTCCTTGCCTTTACCACAGGCCTCCAGTAAGCCACTAAATATCCATTCACTTAAAATCCTCAAAAACAGACATTCCAAACTGGGAAATGTAGACTAAGCTTTAACTCTCTGAAATAAAAGTACATGTCAGAGAGCAGTTTGTTGGAACCTTTCTCTCTGTGTTTTATTTGAGGACAAATTTCACTTTACTAAATATAGTCTTCAATGTGCTCCAGTATTACTTTCCATTCCCGAGGGGACACTATTCAAACACTGTATGAGAAAAAGAGGGAATAACTCCCTGAGTGGAATGCAAAACATCATAGAAACAGTTTTCTCCAGAAAGCTTCTATCCAATTTTATCTGAAGATATCTCCTTTTCAGTGAGCCTGAATGTGCTCGAATGTCCATGAGTGGATACATCCATGTGAGTTTTTCAAACTGCATAATATAAGGAAAGTTTTATCTATGTGAGATGAATACATGTTATCTAGAAACAGTTTCACAGAAAGTCTCTTCCCAGTTTTGTCTCAGGATATTTCCTTTTCACCATAGCCGTCAATATACTCCCAAATGTCCCCTGGTGCTTTTCCTCCAAAGGGGATTCCCCAATCCTCTATGAGAAGAAGGTATAACTCTGTGAGTGGAATGTACACATCACAAAGCAGCTCCTTGGGAAGCTTCTTCAGTTTCTATCTAAGGGTATTTCCTTTTCAGCGTAAAGTCTCAAAGCTGTCCCAGTCCCTTTGCAGACTAAGCAGAACAGTGTTAGAATGCACTGCTCCAATGAAAGAGACTTAATTGTGTGAAGGTGGAATTCACGAGACGAGAGCAGTTTCTGAGAAACATTCCTTCTAATAGTTTTCTAACTGAGGTTATTTCTTTTCAAGATATTCTAGAAAACGTTCCCAAATGTCTTTCTCAGATTCCACAGAAACAGTGATTTGAAACTGTTCAATCAAAGAATGATTTAATTCTGTGAGATTGAATACAAACATCACAAAAATGTTGCTCAAGCTTCTCTCAATTTTTCGATGGAAGACATTTCCTTGATTCTTACAGGCCTCTGGTTGTCATAATATCCCTTCACCCAAGTCCTCAAAGACAGATTTTTCCAAACTGCAAAATGTAAGGGTTCTAACTCTGTGAAATGAATGAACATATCAGAGAGCAGTTTCTTGGAATGCTTCCTTCTGGGTTTTATTTGATGACATTTCACTTTTCGCCAGAGTCTTCACAGTGCTCTGAATATCATTTTTTTAGTTATACAGGAACAGTGTTCAAACAGTGCCTTATAAGAAGAAAGGTATAACTCCCTGAGTGGAATGCACACATCACCAAGCAGTTTTTCAGAAACCTTCTCACCACTTGTATCTGACGACATTTCCTTTTTCACCATAACTCACAAAGTGATCCCAAATATCCTCTCACGGATGCATCCATGATGGAGTTTCAAAGCTGCGTAATGTAAAGAAAGCTTTATCTATGTGAGATGAATATACATATCACAGAGCAGTTTCATACAAGGCTTCTTTCCGGTTTTTGTCTGAGTCTATTTACCTTTTCACCATAGGCATCAACATGCTCCTGAATATCACTTGTACGTCTCTCTCCAAAAGGGTTTCCCCGATGCTGTATGAGAAGAGAGGTATAACACTGTGAGTGGAATGCACACGTCAAAAAGCAGCTCCTCGGAAATCTCTCCAGTTTCTATCTCATGATATTTCCATTTTCACCATAAGCCTCAAAGCGCTGCCGAGTATCCCATAGCTGACTAAACTAAAGCAGTGTTAGAATACTGCTCAATGAAAACAGAAGCTTAACTGTATGAGTGGATTCACATGACACAGAGCAGATTCACAGAAAGCTTCCTCCTGCTTTTTATCGGAGGGTATATCTTTTTCAGCATATTGTTAAGAGCATTCCCAAATGTCCTTTCTCGGGTTCCACAGAAAGAGTGATTTCAAACTGCTCAATCCGAAGAATGATTTAACTCTATGAGATGAACACACACATCACAAAGCAGTTGCTCAGAAAGCTTCTCTACAGTTTTCAACGGAAGACATTTCCTTGCTTGCCACAGGCCTCCGATCGCCACTTAATATCCCTTCACAGAATCCTCAAAGACAGACTTTCCAAACTGGAAAATGTAGAGTAAGCTTTAACCATCTGAAATGAATGCACATGTCAGAGAGCAGTTTCTTGGAATGCTCCTTTCTGGGTTTTAATTCAGGATATTTCACTTTTCTCTATGGTCTTCCATACGCTCTGAAATATTACTTTTTCAGTTTTACAGGAACAGTGTTCAAACACTGCCTTATGAGAAGAGAGGTATAACTCCCTGAGTGGAATGCACACATCACAAAGCAGTTTCTAAGAAAGCTACTCTCCAGTTTTTATCTGAAGATATTTCCTACTTCTCCATAGGCCTGAAAGTGCTCTTGAAAGTCCCTTCGTGGATCCATCCATGACGTAGTTTCAAAACTGCTTAATAGAAACAAAGTTTTATCTATGTGAGATGAATAAACGTATCTATCACAAAGCAGTTTCACAGAAATCTTCTTTCCATTTTTTGTCTGAGGATATTTCCTTTTTCACCATAGCCTTCCCTATACTCCCGAGTGCCCCTTTGGTATCTTTTCCTAAAAAAAGGGATTCCACAATCGTCTATGGGAAGCAAGGTATAATTTTGTGAGTGGAATGCGTAGGCTTCAATGCGATAAAATTTTCACTTCCCAGGCTCCCCAAAAACAGTGATAAAACACTGCTCCATGAAAAGAAAGTGTAACGCTGTGAGACGAATTCATACGTCACAGAACAGTTTCTCAGAAACCTTATACTTTTCATGAAGAGAAAAGTGTAATACTGGGAGGTGAATTCACACATCACAAAGAAGTTTCTCAGAAAGCTTCTTTCTCGTTTTATTTGAGGATATTTCCTTTGTCAGCATAGGCTTCAATGAGATCCAAAATATCATTTTTGAGCTTCCACAAAAACACTGGTAACAGACTACTCCATGAAACGAATGTTTAGCTCTGTGAGATGAATTCACACCTCAGAAATCAGTTTCTCAGAAAGCTTCTTTCTGGTTTTCATCTGAGGATATTTCCTTTTGCACCTTATGCCTCTGTGCGCTCCCAAATATCCTTTTACATATTCCACAAAAACCTTGGAAGCAAACTGTTTCCTGAAGAGAAAGGTGTATCTCATTGGGATGAATTCACACAACACAGAGAAGTTTTCCAGAAAAGTTTTTTCTATCTTTCATTTGAGGATACATTCTTTTTCTTCTTAGGCTTCAATGCGATAAAAAATACCCCTTTTCAGATTCCCCAAAAACAGTGGTAACACACTGCTCCAGGAGAAGAAAGAAAGTGTAACACTGTGAGACTAATTCCCACATCAGAGAACAGTTTCTCAGAAACTTTCTTTCTAATTTTCATCTAAGGGTATTTCCTTTTTCACCATATGCCTCAGTGCACTCCCAAATATCACTTTGCAGATTACAGGATCACAGTGTTAGAAAACTACTTCATGAAGAGAAAGGGATAATTCTGTGAGGTGAATTCACTCATAATAAAGATGTTTCTCAGAAAGCTTATTTCTCTTTTTTATTTGAGGATATTTCCTTTGTCAGCATAGGTTTCAAGGCAATCCAAAACATCATTTCTGAGATTCCCAAAAAAACACTGGTAACAGACTACTCCATGAAACGAATGTTGAACTCTGTGAGATGAATTCACACATCAGGAATCAGTTAATCAGAAAGTTTCTTTCTGATTTTCATCTGAGGATATTTCCCTTTGCACCTTATGCCTCTATGTGCTCCCAAATATCCTTTTGCACATTCCACGAAAACCTTGATAGGATATTGTTTCATGAAGATGATGGCGTATCTCATTGGGATGAATTCACACGTAACAGAGAAGTTTTCCAGAGAGTTTTTTCTAACTTTCATTTCAGGATACTTTCTTTTTCTTCTTTGGGCTTCAATGCGATAAAAAAAAATTTTCCGTTCAAATTCCCCCAAAAAAGTGGTAACAGACTGCTGCAAGAAAAGAAACTGTAACTCTGTGAGACAAACTCACACATCAGAGAACAGTTTCTCAGAAACCTTCTTTCTAGTTTTCATCTGAAGATATTTCCCTTTTCACCATATGAATCAGTGCACTCCCAAATATCACCTTGCAGATTACAGGAACACAGTGTAAGCAAACTCGTTCATGAAGAAAAAGGTGTAATTCTGTGAGGTGAATTCACACTAAATAAAGATGTTTCTCAGAAAGCTTCTTTCTCGTGTTTATTTGGAGGATATTTCCTTTGTCAGCATAACCTTCAATGCGATCCGAAATATCATTTCTGAGATTCCACAACAAAACTGGTAACATACTGCTCCATGAAAGGAAATGTTAAACTCTGTGAAATGAATTCAAACATCTGAAATCAGTTTCTGAGAAAGCTTCTTATTGGTTTTCATCTGAGGATATTTCCTTTTTTACCTTATGCCTCTATGCGATCCCAAATATCCTTTTGCAGATTCCAGGAAGACAGTGGTAGCAAACTGTTTCATAAAGAGGAAGGTGTATTTCATTGGGATGAATTCACACATCACAGAGAAGTTTCACAGAAAGCTTTTTTCTAACTTTCATTAGAAGATATTTCCTTTCTCTTCTCAGGCTTCAATGCCATAAAAAATGTCCCTTTTAGATTCCCCAAAACCAGTGGTAAGAGACTGTTCCAGGAAAAGAAAGTGTAACCGTGTGAGACAAATTCACACATCAGAGAACAGTTTCTCAGGAAACTTCTTTCTAGTTTTCATTTGAGGATATTTCCTTTTTCACCATATGCCTCAGTGCATTCCCAAATATCACTTTGCAGATTACAGGAACACAGTGTTAGCAAATCCCTTCATGAAGAGAAAGATGTAATTCTGAGAGGTGAATTGACACATCACAAAGAAGTTTATCTGAAAGCTTCTTTCTCGTTTTTATTTGAGAATATTTCCTTTGTCCACATTGGCTTCAATGCGATAAAAATATCACTTCTCAGGTTCCCCAAAAACAGTGATAACAGACTGCACAATGAATAGAAAGTGTAACTCTGTGAGAAGAATTCACACATCAGAAAACAGTTTCTCAGAAACTTTTTTTCTAGTTTTCATCTGAGGATATTTCCTTTTTCACCATGTGCCACAGTGCACTCCCAATATCACTTTGCAGATAACAGGAACACAAAGTTAGCAAACTCCATCATGAAGAGAAAGGTGTAATTTTGTGAGGTGAATTCACACATAATAAAGAAGTTTCTCAGAAAGCTTCTTTCTAGTTTTTATTTGAGGATATTTCCTTTGTTCAAGCAGGCTTCATAGTGATAAAATTTATCCCTTCTCAGGTTTCCCAAAAACAGTGGTAACAGACTGCTCCATGAGTAGAAATTGTAACTCTGTGAGACGAATTCACACATCAGAGAACAGTTTCTCTAAGACCTTCTTTCTAGTTTTCATCTGAGGATATTTTTTTTTCACCATATGCCTCAGTGTACTCCCAAATATCTCTTTGCAGATTACACGAACACAGTGTTAGGAAAATCCTTCATGAAGAGAAAGGTGTAATTCTGTGAGGTAAATTCACACACCACAAAGCAGTTTCTCAGAAAGCTTCTTTCTCGTTTTTATATGAGGATATTTCCTTTGTCCGCATTGGCTTCAATGCAATAAAATAATCACTTCTCAGATTCCCCAAAAACACTTGTAACAGACTGTTCCTTGAATAGAAAGTGCAACTCTGTGAGACGAATTCACACATCAGAAAACAGTTTCTCAGAAACCTTCGTCCTAGTTTTCATCTGAGAATATTTCCTTTTTCACCATATGCCTCAGTGCACTCGCAAATATCACTTTGAAGATTACAGGAACACAGTGTTAGCAAACTCCTTCATGAAGACAAAGGTGTAATTCTGTGAGGTGAATTCACATATAATGAAGATGTTTCTCAGAAAGCTTCTTTCTCGTTTTTATTTGAGGACATTTCTTTTGTCAGTATAGGCTTCAATGCAATACAAAATATCATTTCTGAGATTCCCCAAAAACACTGGTAACAGACTGATCCATGAAACGAATGTTTAACTCTGTGAGATGAATTCACACTTCAGATATCAGTTTCTCAGAAAGCTTCTTTCTGGTTTTCATCTGAGGATATTTCCTTTTGCACCTTAGGCCTCTATGCGCTCCCAAATATCCTTTTGCAGATTCCACGAAAACCGTGGTAGGAAACTGTTTCATGAAGAGGAAGGTGTATCTCATTGGGATGAATTCACACATCACAGAGAAGTTTCCCAGAAAGCTTTTTCTAACCTTCATTTGAGGATACTGTCTTTTTCTTCTTAGGCTTCAATGTGATAAAAAATATCCCTTTTCACATTCACCAAAAAGAGTGCAAAAGACTGCTCCCGGAAAAGAAAAAGTAACTCTGTGGGACGAATTCACACATCAGAGAACAGTTTCTCAGAAACCTTCTTTCTCCTTTACATGAGTGAATATTTCCTTTTTCACCACATGCCTCAGTGGAGTCCCAAATATCACTTTGCAGATTACACGAACACAGGGTTAGCAAACTCCTTCATGAAGAGAATGGTGTAAATATGTGACATGAATTCACAGATCACAAAGAAGTTTCTCAGAAAGCTTCTTTCTCGTTTTATTGAGGAGATTTCCTTTGATATAGCGATGCGAACTTCAATGCGATAAAAATATCACTTCTCAAGATTCCCCAAAAACAGTGGTAACAGACTACTGCAGAAAAAAGGAAATGTAACTCTGTGAGACGAATTCACATATCCGAGAACAGTTTCTCAGGAAGCTTCTTTCTAGTTTTCTTTTTTTTTTTTTTTTTTTTTTTTTTTTCTTTGAGATGGAGTCACCGGCTCTGTCACCCAGGCTACAGGAGTGCAGTGGCCAGATCTCCAGCTCACTGCAAGCTCGCCTCCCGGGTTTATGCCATTCTCACCTCCAGCCTCCCAAGTAGCTGGACCTGACGCCAGCCAACTTCGCCCAGCTAGTTTTTATTTTAGTAGAGACGGGGTTTCACCGTGTTAGCCAGGATGGTCTTGATCTCCTGACCTTGTGATCCGCCCGTCTCGGCCTCCCAAAGTGCTGGGATTACAGGCTTGAGCCACCGCGCCCGGCCCTTTCTAGTTTTCATTTGAGGATATTTCCTTTTGCATTCTGGGAAAGAGGTTTCCCAGAATGCTTCTTTCTCGTTTTTATTTGAGGATATTTCCTTTGTCGGCTTAGGCTTCAATGTGATAAAAATACTATTTCTCAGATTCAACAAAAACAGTAATAACAGACTGCTGAATGAAAAGAAAGTGAAACTCTGTGAGACGAATTCACACACCAGAGGACACTTTCTCAGAAACCTTCTCTCTAGTTTTCATCTGAGGATATTTCCTTTTTCACCATATGCCTCAGTGCACTCCGAAATATCGCTTTGCAGATTACAGGAACACTATGTTAGCAAAATCCTTCATGAAGAGAATGGTGTAATTTTGTGAGGTGAATTCCCACATCACAAAGAAGTTTCTCCGAAAGCTTCTTTCTCGTTTTTAATTGACCATATGTCCGTTGTCCACATAGGCTTCAACGTGATAAAAATATCACTTTTCAGGTTTCCCAAAAAGAGTGGGAGCATACTGCTCCATGACTAGAAAGTGTAACTCTGTGAAACGATTTCACACATCAGAGAACAGTTTCTCTGAAACTTTTCCAGGTTTCATCGGAGGGTATTTCCTTTTTCACCATATGTCTCAGTGCATTCCCAAATATCACTTTGCAGATTACAGGAACACAGTGTTAGCAAACTCTTTCATGAAGAGAAATGTGTAATTCTGTGAGGTGAATTCACATATCATAAAGAAATTTCTAAGAAAGCATCTTTCTGGTTTTTATTTAAGGATATGTCCTTTGCCCACGTAGGCTTCAATGCAATAAAAATATCACTTCTCAGGTTACCCAAAAACAGTGGTAACAGACTGCTCCTTGAATAGAAAGTGTAACTCTGTGAGAAGAATTCACACATCCGAGAACAGTTTCTCAGAAAACTTCTTTCTAGTTTTCATCTGAGGATATTTCCATTTTCACCATGAGTCAGTGCACTCCCAAATATCACTTGCAGATTAGAGGAACACAGTGTTAGCAAATTCCTTCATGAAGAGAAAGGTGTAATTCTGGGAAGTGAATTCACGCATCACAAAGAAGTTTCTCAGAAAGCTTCTTTGTAGTTCTGATTTAAGAATATTTTCCTTTGTTGATTGCATGCAGCTTCAATGCGACCATGCTCATCTCCAGGTTTCCCCAAAAACAGTTATAGCAGACTGCTCTGTGAATAGAAAGTGTAACTCCAATGCAGGACGTTACACATCGAGAGACAGTTTCTCAGAAACCTTCTTTCTTAGTTTTTCATCTGAGATTATTTCAAGCATCACCATAGCAGACTCATTTTTCAAATATCTGTTAGAAGTGCAGGAACACAGTGTTAACTTAAACTCCTTCACGAAAAGTGAAATTGCAATTCTGTGATTTGAATTACACATCACAAAAGTTTCTCCAAGCCTCCTTATAGTTTTTATTTGAGGATATGTCTTTCCATGACAGGGTTGAATGCAACAACAAAAAGCTATCTTCTCAGTTCACCAAAACAGGTAGTAACAAGACACCTTTGGGAAAATAAAATGTAACTCTCTGAGCGAATTTACATCAGAGGTGGTTCTCAGAAACCTTCTTTCTAGTTTTCAATCTGAGGATATTTCCTTTTTCATCCATATGACTCAAGTGCTCCCAAATATCCTTTGCAGATTACAGAAACACACAGCATAAGCAAACTCCTTCAAGGAGAGAAAATTGTAATTATCTGGGGTTGAATTCACACATCCCAAAAGTTTCTCCTGAAAGCTTCTTTCTCATTTTAATTGAGGATAGTTGTTTGTCCTTGTAGGCTTCAATGGATAAAAATATCACTTCTTCAAGTGACTTAAAAACAAATTGACAAGCATACTAACTGCTTTTGCAGGAAAGAAAAGTGTACAAATCAGCAGGGTAAGATTCATACAAAACCAGGGCAGTTTCTCAAACCTTTCTAGTTTCCTCTGAGGATATATCCTTTTCACCATATGCCTCATTACTACCAAATATCACTTTGCAGATTGGAACACAGTGTTAAACAAACTCATTCATGAAAGAGAAAAGGGTACATAATTCTGTGGGGTGAATTCACACATCACAAAAGAAATTTTTATCAGAAGTTCTTTCTAATTTTATTTGAGGATATGTCCCTTTTACATGAAGCTTCAATGCAATAAAATATATCCTTCTCAAATTCCCCCAAAAACAGTGGTATGGACTGCTCATGGTAGAAAGTGTAACACTTTGAGAATAATTCACACTTCAAGAACAGTTCTAGAAATCTTCTTCACTTTTGAGGATGTTCCTTTTTACCATATGCCTCAGTGCACTCCCAAATGTCACTTTGCAGATTACAGGAACACAGTGTTAGCAAACTCCTTCATAGAAGAAGAAAGGTGTAGTCTGTGATTTGAATTCACACACTCCTGAAGATTCTCAAAGAAAGCTTCTTTTTAGTTTATTTGAGGAATTTCCTTTGTTCACGTAAACTAAAATAGAGTAAAAATATATTTCTCAAGATTCCCAAAAACAGTGGTAACAGACTGCTGCAGAAAAAGAGAAGATGTAATTCTGTGAGATGAATTCACACATCCAGAGAACAGTTTCTCAAACATTCATTGTAAGTTTCATATTAGGATATTTCTTTTTCATCAAATGCCACAGTGCACTCCCAAACATCACTTTGTAGACTACAGGACAACAGTGTTAGCAAACTCCTTCGCTGAAGAAAGGTGTTATTCTGTGAGATGAATTCACACATCACAAAAGTTTCTCAGAGAGCACCATTCTAGTTTTTATTTGAGAAGATATTTCTATGTCTCGTGGCTTCAATGCGATAAAAATATCAGTTTTTCAGGTTTAAAATCGTTTTACCAGACTGTCATAGTTAGAAAGTGTCTCACTCTGACAGAGATGAATTCACATCGAAGGGGCAGTCTCAGAAACCTTCTTTCTGGGTCCTCTGAGAAGATATTTCCTTTTTCACCATGCCTCAGTGCCTCCCAAATATCATTTTGCAGATGCAGAACACAGTCTTAAATCCTTCATGAAGAAGAAAGTTGTTATTCTGTGGTGGGTCACACATCACAAAAGAAGTTTCTCAAAAGCTTCTTGCAATTTTTGTTGGAAAATTCTTTCCTTTATCACACGTGGAAGCTTCAATGTGATAAAAATATCACTTCTCAGATTCCCCAAAACCATTTTTACCAGACTGCTGCAGGAAGAGAAAGTGTAACTCTGTGAGACGAATTCACACATCAGAGAACACTTTCTCAGAAATCTTCTTTCTAGTTTTCATCTGAGGATATTTACTTTTTCACCATATGCCTGAGGGAACTCCCAAATATCACTTTGGAGATTACAGGAACACAGTGTTAGCAAACTCCTTCATGAAGAGAAAGGTGTAATTGTGTGAGGTGAATTCAAACATCACAAAGAAGTTTCTCAGAAAGTCTCTTTGTAGTTTTTATTTGAATATATTTCCTTTGTCCGCGAAGGCTTCAAAGCGATAAAAATATCACTTATCAGTTTTTGCACAAACATTGTTACCAGACTGTTGCAAGAACAGAAAGTGTAACTCTGTGAGACAAATTCACACAACAGAGAACAGTTTCTCAGAAACTTTCCTAGTTTTCCTCTAAGGATATTTCCTTTTTCATCATATGCCTCAGTGCACTACCATATATCACTTTGCAGATTACAGGAACACAGTGTTAGCAATCTCCTTCATGAAGAGAAAGGTGTAATTCTGTGAGGTGAATTCACACATCACGAAGAAGTTTCTGAGAAAGGTTCTTTCTAGTTTTTATTTAAGGATATGTCCTTTTTACACTTAGGCTTCAATGCGATAAAAATATCACTTCTCTGATTCCCCAAAAACAGGGGTAACAGACTTCTCCATGAATAGAAAGGGTAACTCTGTGAGACGAATTCACATTTCAGAGAACAGTTTCTCAGAAATCTTCTTCCCCTTTTCACATGAGGATATTTCCTTTTTCACCATATGCCTCAGTGCACTCCCAAATATCACTCTGCAGATTACAGGAACACAGTGTTAGCAAACTCCTTCATGAAGAGAAAGGTGAAATTCTGTGAGGTGAATTCACACAGCACGAAGAAGTTTCTCAGAAATCTTCTTTCTCGTTTTTATTTGAGGATATTTCCTGTGTCCACGTAGGCTTCAATGCGATAAAAATATCACTTCTCAGATTCCTCGAAATCAGTGGTAACAGACTGCAGCAGGAAAAGAAAGTGTAACTCTGTGAGACGAATTCACACATCAGGGAACAGTCTCTCAGAAACCTTTCTTCTCCATTTCATCTGAGGATATTTCCTTTTTCACCATATGCCCCAGGGTACTCCGATATATCACTTTGCAGATTACACGAACACAGTGTTAGCAAACTCATTCACGAAGAGAAAGGTGTAATTTTGTGAGGTGAATTCACACATCACAAAGAAATTCCTCAGAAAGCTTCTTTTTAGTTTTTATATGAGGATATGTCCTTTGACCACGTAGGCTTGAATGCAATAAAAATCACTTCTCAGATTCCTCAAAAACAGTGGTAACAGACTGCTCCAGGAAAAGAAACTGTAACTCTGTGAGATGAATTCATATATCAGACAACAGTTTCTCAGAAACCTTCTTCCTACTTTTCATCTGAGGATATTTCCTTTTTCACAATATGCCTCAGTGCTCTCCCAAATATCACTTTGCAGATTACAGGAACACAGTGTTAGCAAACTCCTTCATGAAGACAAAGGTGTAATTGTGTGTGGTGAATTCACACATCACAAAAAAGTTTCTCAGATAGCTTCTTTCTTGTTTTTATTTGAGGGTATGTCCTTTTTTTTTTCTTTTTTTTTATTATACTTTAAGTTCTAGGGTACATGTGTATAACGTGCAGGTTTGTTACATATGTATACTTGTGCCATGTTGGTGTGCTGCACCCATCAACTCGTCAGCACCCATCAACTCGTCATTTACATCAGGTATAACTCCCAATGCAATCCCTCCCCCCTCCTG
>NW_022161141.1:0-22614 GCF_008728515.1 Papio anubis | reverse complement strand
GGGGGGAGGGTGGACCAGGAGAGGGCACACACCTGGGGGGAGGGTAGACCGGGGGAGGGCACACACCTGGCGGGGAAAGTGGCACGGGGGAAGGTGGCATGGGGAGGGTGGCATGGGGAAGGTGGCATGGGGAGGGTGGCATGGGGGAAGGTGGCATGGGGGAGGGCACACACCTGGTGGGGAAAGTGGCACGGGGGGAGGGTGGCATGGGGAAGGGTGGCATGGGGAGTGGCATGGGGGAAGGTGACATGGCGGAAGGTGGCATGGGGGAAGGTGCATGGGGGAGGGTGGCATGGGGAGTGGCATGGGGGAAGGTGGCATGGGGGAAGGTGGCATGGGGGAGGGTGGCATGGGGGAAGGTAGCATGGGGCAGGGTGGCATGGGGAAGGTGGCATGGGGGAAGGTGGCATGGGGGAGGGTGGTATGAGGGAGGGCGCGCACCTGCACTAAGCCTCCCCAGGCTTTGCCCACGGCAGGGTCCCCTACTCCGTAGCCCAAGATAAGGGGGACTTGGAACACCTGAGTTTGAGTACATTCTCCCCTGGCGCCCTGCGTGCCTTATATCCATGACAAGTCCCCATGATGGTGTGGTCTCCAGGAGGCAGGGACCGTGGGGTTCTCCTCCCACCCACGCCCACCCCAGGATGTGCACCATGCCCGCTTTGGGGGACAGCACCTCAATCCCCTCCAGGCAGATACCTCGCCCAGCCCAGCCCAGCTGGGAAGAGGAAGGAGCAGGGTCCCTGGGGCACTAGAGTGGGCCAGACCCATGGTGGAGGGAGCCCCATCCACACCACACCTGAGACCCCAGGGGGTCTGCACTCTCCACCAGGACTCCAGGGCCCACAGAGGGAGGCTAAGGCTGTGGCCACCACCGAGAGTCAATCTCTGCTGCCACCCAGCGGCCTCCAGGGGAAGTGTGGGAGAAGCCTCAGGCCAGGCCAGACCACCCAGCAGCTGGGCCTGCCAGGGAAAGCGGAGCCTGGGGCCTTAGGACCCCTGTAGGGTAGCCTGAGTCAGTCCTGGGCCTGGACTGTGCCCTGGAGGCCTGGCCAGGGGGCAATGGGAGACATGTCCATCCTGAGGGCCGCTGGCCACGGCTTTGGCCTGGGGTTGGGCCTGTCCAGGCTCCACCAGCTCTGGGTCACCCCCCCACCGCCATCCTGCCTGTGGCTGCCCACATGGGTCCTCAGCAGTCAGGAGCTGCCCAGGGATAAGGCAGGGCCTTGCCAGTGCCCGGCTTCAGTGAAGAGTACAAGGGGGACTCCTAGAGCAGGGCCCTCAGGCCCAGACACAGCCCCTTGGGAAAAGGGACCCAATCTGGGGTCCCTTTGGGAGGCTGAGGCAGGAGGATTATTTGAGTCTCCTAAGGCAGGTAGTCCCGGAAGCAGCTCTGAGAACAGGGCTGGGTCCACCCAGGCCCACCCACAGCTCATCTCTGTGGCCAGAAGCCTGGCCCAGCTCCACCACGCACAGCCTTGCTAGGGACAGCCTGGGCCTCACACCCCAGGTTAAAGGGGTGTTTACTCAGACGGTCCCTGGCCTGAGCAGGTGCCAGATGGAGATTCCCCTCTCCCGGACCTTCCCTCCCGTGCTCCCTTCCTCATCCTTCCCCATGTCCCCCTGCTTCCCCCTCCGCCCAGCACAAAGAGTCATCAGTGAGACCCCACTGGACGCCTCACCCAGCTGCCTGCCTGCCAGGTGTGGTGAGGGTATGAGTCCTGGACGAGGGGACCAACTCCTCACACACAAGGGTATCACTCATCCCCTTCCAAGCTGCCAGAGCTGCCCACGAGGCAGGTCCGCAAGACAGCCTGGCCCTGGTGCCACCTGCTGCAGGGGCCTGAGACACCCTGTCCTCTGAACTGCCCGTGACCAGGGGTTCAGAGCCCACCTTGGTGTTGCAGCTCCCATGGTGTCTGCCGAGACCACTCACCTCTGCCACTGCAGCTGAAACAGCCACAGCCCAGGCCTCCACACATGCATGTCCAGGAGTTCCCATCAAACTCTCCAGAAACAGGTCGGGTCTGGGTGTGGCCCGTGGCCAGTTTGCTGACCCCCGACTCATGGATCACGCATCACAGTTCGGGTATGGGGACACACAGGCAAGAGCAGGGTCTAGAGAAACGCGTGCCCCGGGCTCCGTTCAGCCAGTCCGTCCCGCACCTGAGGCAAGCTCAGCAATTCCTCTCGGCCTCACCTCCACTCCCAAGACAGGCCAGGAGCCTGCTCTAAACACCACTGCGGAAGCCAGACAGAAAGGCCCTGCATGATCCCATGTCTAGGAAATGCCCAGCTCCACAGAGACAAAAGCAGAGGGGAGGTTGCCAGGGCAGGGCAGGGCAGGGTGGGGAGGGCCCACTCATGGGGAGGGGGCTCGTTTGGGCGATGGGATAAAATGGTTTGGAACCAGATAGAGGTGTCTGCACCATCTCATGAATGTACTAAATGCCAGTGAACTGAACACTAAATTTTATGTTGAGGCTGGCAGGCACACGCCTGCAGTCCCAGCACTTCGGGAGGCTGAGGCAGGAGGATCGTTTCAACCCTGGAGGCCAAGGCTGCAGTGAGCCATGATCACACCACTGCACTCCAATCTTGGTGACAGGGGGAGACCCTGTCTCAAAAATAATATAATAATACATTCATCAATTTATTAATACTAACAAGAAAAAGAATGTTTCCAATAAATTATTATAACACTTAAGAGGAGAAAGACTGGAGTAAGGATGGCTCTGCCTCCGCCACCTGTCAGTTGAGATGCAGACAGCTTGGAGTGGGGCTGAGGCAGGCAGACGCCCTGCTCTGGACTTCCCAGCAGCCTTTTGCCCCGGGAGCTCCAAGAGCAGCGGTGGACAAGCCAGAAGCATCCCCAGGCCTGCTGTCTGCAGCAAAGGTCTCCGTCAACCCCATGTCCCAGGCAAAGCCAGGTCTCTGGGCCTCAGTTCAGGGGCAGTGAGGCCAGCGTCCAGCCCAGGCCGTTCCCATGCATGCTCACCTCCGAGAGTCCAGGGACAGCACTGTGGGGCTCCTGCGCCGGGCATCGTGGCTTCCTGTCCCTGGAGTGTGTCCCTGGTTGCCTGGGAACTCCTCAGGGAAGGGCACACAGCAATCCCAAGGAAACAGCGCCCAGCCACAGAAGGAGGGTGCCATATCGATGGTGCGCTGGGCAGCCTCTGAGACGCCCCAGAGAAAGACAGTGGTGAGACTGGGGCACCCTACAGAAGGAGAAAACTATAGAAACACTGATTCAAGAAGCTAAAAAAATAGCCAAACCAACCAGTAAACACGTGGAATAAACACACAGAAAAGCCACTCCTAGATTTGCCACAGGAAACCCACTGAAAACCAAAAATACAGAGATCTTAAAAGCTTCCTGAGGACGCGACACATGATATACAAGGAAACAACAACAACAAAATTGCTTCTTTTAAAAAGTATGCAAGCCACGGCCGGGCGCAGCGGCTCACGCCTTTACTCCCAACACTTTGGGAGGCCAAGGTGGCGGATCACTTGAGGTCAGGAGTTTGAGACCAGCCTGGCCAACATGGTGAAACCCCGTCTCTACTACAAATACAAAACATTATCGGGGTGTGGTAGTGGGCGCCTGTAATCCCAGCTACTCAGGAGGCTGAGGTAGGAGAATCGCTTGAACCTGGTAGGTGGAGGTTGCAGTGAGCCGAGATCACGCCACTGCACTCCAGCCTGGGCAGCACAGTAAGACTCCATCTCAAAAAAAAAAAAAAAAAAAATGTTTAGTATTTGGAGATAGGGTCTCTAAAGAGGTAGTTAGGGTTAAATAAGGTCATGAGTGGGTCCTAATCCAATCTGACCTGTGTCCTCCTAGGAAGAGGAAGAAGATGAGGACACAGACACACACAGAGGGACAACCACGTGCAGACAGGGAGATGGTAACCACCTTTGAGCCACAGAGCGAGGCCCCGGGAGAAAGTGGCCCTCCTGACACTTCCGTCTCGGACTTCCAGCCTCCGGAACTGGGAGGAGAGACGACTCTGCTGTTTAAGCCCAGTATGCAGTATTCCGTTATGGCCCCCCAAGAAGACCGACCCACAGATGACAGGAGAAATATCACACGACCGTCTCAACAGACAAGTAACAAATAATAAAAGCAACACCCATTCGTGATGTTTTATCATCAGCACCCTTGGAATAGAGCCACGTGGACAAAGCTGGAAGGAAGCCTGAGTCCTCTCATCACCATCCTTGACTCGGCAGCTGTCCGAAGCCACAGAATGCTCCACAGGCATGCATGCACGTGGGCAATTTGCACGCCTCTGTGTATACACACCACGCACAGTACACAGTGCTCACCCGTGTGTGTATTACAGTTGTACATGGACACACATGCCCATGTGCACACAGACATACCTGTGGACACACACAGTTCCATGTGCACACACGCAGGTACACTTACACACAGACTCCCATGCAGACAATGCAGGCACACATATAGTTACGCCTGTAGGCACATATGCACACACGTGTGCACACACGCACAGATATACATGCATGTGCACACAGGGCACACACAGGCATAGATACACACTCATGCTCACACGCACAAGCGCATATCTCCTTGCATTCCAAACGGTGAACCACTCACAGGCTTCCTTATTTAAACCATAATTTACACCAATGCAATAAACCTAGAAATGAATGCAAAGGTCTAAAGAAGCAGCCAGATGATTTGAAAGTTTAGAAATGCTCTCCTAAACAACTCCTGGGTCAGAGGGTAAATAAAATTCGCCTTGAGAGACGATTTTGTAATTATGTGGAAAGAGAAACTGCAGGTCCATGAAGCCAGATTCAGGAGGAGTTGGTGGAGAATTCACAACTTTAAATGCTTTTATTACTGAGCAAGAGAGACTGGAAATAAATGAACAAAACACTCGACACAGGAGGCAGAAACAGCCATAAAGCAGATTCACGGGAGGCAGGAGGGGCGGGAACGAAGATAAAGGCGGAATTAATGAATTGGAAACAAGAAGAATGGGTGAGCCCATTAGTAAATCCAAGAGCCGGTTCTTCCCAATAAATAAATAAATAAAATAAGCAAGACTCCAAGCACCTCATCTACAGAGCGGGAAGCAAGGAAGCCCGGGACCGAGAGGGGATCAGAGCAGCCCGGGAGATTGAAAGTGACAGCTAATGCATTTGATATTCCTCATAAAACTGACCATTCTCCAAGACCATATAAATTACCAGAATTAACTTAAAAGAGGTTTAAAAAAACATATATCCGTAACTGCAGGAAAAGAGAAAAAGGGGCACGATTGGGGGGTCTGGCTACAGGACTTCACTTCCCGTTCAGCACCAGTGCAGGACCCACCATTCGGAGCAATGAGGCCGTGCCTGGGGGAGCGCCAGGATCTCAGGGACACCCGGGAGGACCAGCAGAACACCAGGAGGGGCCCAGCGAGGGGCTCTCTGGCAGTGAGTAGCAGGCAGCATAGGGAGTGAGGGGTCTGCAGCCTGTGAGGGAACCGGGGCCTCCTCACTGGCTTTCTGGGGACTGGCAGGGAAACTGGATTAGAGCCCACAGTGGACTCTGCCTGCCTCTGACCCTGACCTTGGGGTGTGGCAGGAGGTGTCTAAGCTGCTTCGTGCAAACAGGACTTCCCTGTATGGGGTCCAATGCAGACAGGGCAGGGTGGGCAGGAGGGAAGAGGTCTCTGCTGGGGGCTTCTGTTACCCTCTGAGCTCCATCTCTGCCCCCACATCCCCTCCACACCCATACACACACACGGGGGAAAGCAGGGGAGGGGCGGAGTCAGCCCTGAGGTCTCATGCGGCTCTCAGTGCCACCACCTCGGCCACCATGTTCAGTCATCAACCAGCAGCTCCCTCCCTGTTCCTGTCTGGTTCCACATCAAGATCATACGTGCCTGGGCCATAATCTGGGGATGGTCCTTTTTTCCATTCCCTGAATGGAATTATGAAAAGCCGAATTGCCTCCCTTATGCATTTTGTGGAGGTCGCCTATAAAATCATCCGGGGGCCAGGCGCAGTGGTTCACGCCTATAATCCCAGCACTTTGGGAGGCCAAGGCAGGTGGATCACCTGAGGTCAGGAGTTCAAGACCAGCCTGGCCGACATGGTGAAATCCCATCTCTACTAAAAACACAAAAAAATTAGCCAGGCACGGTGGTGCACACCTGTAGTCCCAGCTATTTGGGAGGCTGAGGCAGAGGAACTACTTGAACCCAGGAGAGAGAGGTTGCAGTGAGCCAAGATTGCACCACTGCACTCCAGCCTGGGCAACAAGAGTGAAACTCTGTCTCAAAAAATAAAAATAAAAAAATAAACTCGTCTGGGGCTGAGGCTTTCTTTGCAGGAAGATTTTAAACTACTGTTTCATTCTGGTAAGTGGCTGCAGGACTATTTACAGGTTCTCTTTCTCCTTGAGTCAGTTTTTGGCAGTATTTTTCCATGAATTTGTCCATTTCCTCTAAGTCATTCATAATGTTCTCTATCTTTATAATTTCTGCTGCATCTCTAGCTCTGCCTCTCTTTTCATTCCCAGTAGTAGTATTTGCTCGTTCTCCCCTTTTCTCAATAAAGGTGAAAGACTTTTGCCAATCATTTAGTCTAGCAAGCAAAAAAACGTGTGGGTCTTCTCTGCTGTGGCTTTGTTGTCAGTTTCATTCATTTCTGGGTTTTGTTTTGTTTTGTTTTGTTTTTTTGAGACAGGGTCTCAGTCTGTCATCCAGGCTGGAGTGCAGTGGTGTGATCTTGGCTCACTGCAGCCTCAACCTCCGGGGCTCAAACAATCCTCCCACCTCAGCCTCCTAAGGATCTGGGACTACTAGCATGAGCCACCACATCCAACTAATTTTTTTATTTTTAGTAGAGACGGGGTCTTGCTATATTGCCCAGGCTGGTCCCAAACTCCTGAGCTTAAGCGATCTTCCCCGCTATTGGCCTTCCAAAGTGCTATGACTGCAGGCGCCAGCCACTGTGCCCGGCTATTTTTCACTCCTATTTCTTCTAATACAGTCACTGAGGACTGTAAACTCCCTTCTACACACCACTTGGGATCTACTCCACAAGCATGGATCTGCCGCGCCCACTGCCATCCGGTTCTAACTCTTTTCTCACTTCCATTGATTTCTTCCATAACCCATGAGTTACGTCAAGTGCGTTTCTGAAATTTCTTAAACACACGAGGTTTTGTTTGCTTTTTGGTATTGAGTTGTGGTCAGAAGATAGGATCTGTATGACACTCACACATTTTTTTTTTTTTTTTTTTTTTTGAGATGGAGTCTCGCTCTGTCGCCCAGGCTGGAGTGCAGTGGCGCGATCTCGGCTCACTACAAGCTCCACCTCCTGGGTTTACGCCATTCTCCTGCCTCAGCCTCCCGAGTAGCTGGGACTACAGGCGCCCGCCACCATGCCCGGCAAGTTTTGTATTTTGTTTAGTAGAGACGGGGTTTCACCCTGTTAGCCAGGATGGTCTCGATCTCCTGACCTCGTGATCCACCCACCTCAGCCTCCTAAAGTGCTGGGATTACAGGCATGAGCCACCACACCTGGCCATGACACTAATTCTTTGAAATGTACTGGCATTTGCTTTCTGGCCTATTCTGACAGGCTCCATGTGTGCCTGAAACTAATGTGATTTCCCAGCTGGGTGAGCCCCATTCCATAGACGTCCCTCCACTCAAGCCCAGGAACCAGCACCCTCAAACCTCAGGTATCCTTATTGTTTCCTTTTGAGTCTACTTGACCGATTAACCACTAAGAGGATTACCAAGCCCTCTGCCTAGGATGGTGGGTTTGTGAATTTCTCCTTGCAGTTGGCTGGGTTTTGCTGCAGCTTGTGGCTTTTGCAAACAGCTAACTTCATGGTGTTGCCCCATTCACGGGAGATCCCGTCCGTCCTTGTGTGTCAAGCTTCCCGCTGTGTGTGAACTCACTGCTACGCCCTCCATCTGAGCCCACGGCCTCAGGCACCTGGCTCACTGGATCTTCCGGGCCTTCACACCGGCTGTCCTGAGTGGAACTCACTTACTTCCCTAGATCCCATGCCCTCACCTCCTGAGTCTAGAGCAGCACCCAGGAATTGGCCAGTCCACCTCTGTCAGAGAAGAAAGTGCATGCCTGCCCAAGACCTGGGGTTTTCTGGTACAGAGGGGTCCGTGTCTGCGTCTGCCAGGCCAGGCATCAGGAGGCCACGGGGCCAGCATGGGGCTCAGGGTCCTCAAGGGAGACCTCCCTCCCTCCACCCAAAGGCCAGCCAAGGGGAGAGCTGAAATTCCTGCTCTTGCTGGGGGCGGGGGGTCCCATCTGCAGGGCTGGAACAGCAAGAGTGCCCCTCCAGTGTCACCCATGCCCCCAGCATCTGCCCCTCCTCCCTCCAGGGCACTGGCTGAGATGCACATGCAGCGGCGAGCGCGAGAACGAGAAGCTCCTGCTGCACCAGAGGACGGGCAGGCCCCTCTCCTGGTGAGGGCCACCGCCTCAGTGGTCACAGCTGTCTGGGCCTGGGAAGTACCTGGGCAGACAAGCTCTCGGCAGAGGGAGGTCCCAGGCTCTCAGCTGGGCTGGGCTGCCTTTCTTCCAGCATCCATGCTCGGGGGCAGATGGCCAGAGAATAGGCCCAGGACAAGGAACAAAAGGTTGGACAAGCACGGGGCCTGTGACCGCAGGGGGCTGGCTGGCTCTGAGGTCCTGGCACAGAGGCTGCCACCCCAGGTTGCCAGGGAGGCTCCCAGCCAGGCCATCCCCACCTCCCTGGGTCTTCAGAGGCTCTGGGCAGGGCTGGAGGGAACAGTGGGGTGAGGACGGCCCTCGAGGGGCAGAGCGAGCCTGGGGGAGGATGGAGGCGTATTCAGGAGAAGACACAGGTGTGGATGCCCAGGGAAGGATGGGGAAGCCATGCCTCTCTCATCCCAGTATCCCTGTCCCACCTCACCTCAGCCCCTTCCCCTCAGGAGCCCTCCACAGGGACAGGAGCCCTTCACGGGGACAGAAGTCCTGCAGTGGGGAAGGCCCCAGGAAAGGGAAAGGGCTGGGGGCCTCAAGGCAGCCCGGCGGGGGTGGGCCGCTGCAGCAGTGCTGGGGGCTAGGGGCAGGGAGGGGCCTGTCTGGAGGATCCCAGCCTTGGAACTGAGGAGTGGCCTCACAGGCCTCTGGCATAGGAAGGGAGCTGTCCCAGGGTACCAGGCACAACCCCGGCCCTCCCACCACGTCTGCCCAGCCCAGTGGATCCTACAGGGGCTGACCACTGAGGTGGGTACCCAAAGCAGGTCCCAGGGACCCAGGGGCTGCGCTGTGTTGCAAGACCCCCATGCCCTCCATCCACCCGTCTGCGGCTCTGGGGTCCCCCCGCAGAGGGCCCTGGGACCCCCTGCCTGTGGCCAGTCGAGGAAGGACCAAGTCCAGGCCCACCGTGGGTGACACAGCTGAGCAGCCCCCACCCCACCAGCACTTCCTGCAGCTTCAGCAGCAGCCTCTCTCCATCCCCAAGGGGCCAAGCATCTACCCGAGGCAGGAGGCCAACCCCCCAGGCTGCCCCCGGCCTCAGGCAGGTGACTCCACAGGGCCAACCAAGGGTCTCAAATGCCCCTGGTGAGGGTCCTGGACCCCCATCCCAGGAGACACACAGACATGCCCAGGGGAAAATACAGCCCTGGGGACAAGCCACTCCCACACACACGCCACCCTGTGCCAGGCAGACAGGGGACCCATGGGTGCCCTGAACCTTCCGTCTCATCCCACCCGCAGAGGACACAGCAGGTCGGCACTGCAGAAGAACCGGCTGCCCTGCCCCGCTGAGGGCCCCACCCACCAGACACCCTACGTCAAGGGCACCGAGGGGAATGGCCATGGGGCCTCAACCCCAGTAACCCACAGGAGGCGCCTCCAGCCCCACTAACCAGCCAGCGGGGAGGGTTCTGCCCAGGAGAGCCAGAGGTTTGGGGAAGGAGGAGATGAGGTAAGGCAGGAGGTGAGAGAGGTGGGGAAGCCCTGGGGGATGGTGGCAAATCCAAGGGTTGCAGGCAGGACCAGAGGCTTCATCAAGGGAAGGGGAGCGTCGGAGGGGTGGGAGGGGGGCTGGTGACTCCACACGTAAACCCCAGCTCACCCCACATCCCCTCGCTCCCATACACCCAGGCCAGGCTCAGAGCTGCTGAGGGGCCCGAGGGCCCTGGGCTGGGGTAGGAGCAGAGTCACTGGTCTCCCTCCTCCTGCCTGTCCTTGAAGGGGACTCAGGTAGGGGGACTTGGCTGGGACCTGTTCCAGACTCCAGGTGACACATTGGACAGATCTCCCAAACTTGGGTCACCATCCAGCGGGAGGGGACACTGGGTGACTCAGCCGTGCCCTGGAGAGTGCCTGCAGGGAGGGGGCGAGGCCCCACCTGTCCCCAGGGCATCCAGGCCTGGGTGGGGACCTCGGGGTCCTCTGCAGCCACGGCCACAAGCCCTGCCTCATCTCTGACACCCTCCTCGGCCTGTAGCCGAGGGCCCAGCGGGACCCTGGCAGGCCTGACACCACCACCATGCCAGCCCCACAGCCCCATCTCCCATTGCTGTCCAGGCTGCCGTGTCCTGCAGGCCAGTGGCCGGTGCCCTGGAGGCCACTCTGGCCCCACAGCCAGCCTCTGACCTGAGGGACCCTGCCCTGTACTAAGTCATCTCAGAGCACCACCCAGCCCACCCCAAATCCCAACACCTGGATGGTGACCCGACTACGCAGGTGACTGTGGCTTTTGCTAAACTACCCGGAGCTGATCTCCACAAATTTAACCCAAAACACAACTTTCCTGTGCAGTCTGGCAACTGTGTCAAAGTCCAATGCCAGAGGCCCTCCCTTCCCTCCACATGAGGCCAGCGGTGGCTCTGGGGAGCAGGTGACACTCTCTTGAGCCCCTGTTCCATCAGTGCCAGCACAGGAGCCACCCAGGGCCTGCCAAGGACAGGGGGGCTCCTGACCCTGGGCCAGCACAGCAGGACAGTAGGCACTGCCTCAACGGAGGAGGGCAGGGCTTGGCCAGGGACGGGGCTCCCACTTGCTAAGGCCCCAAACTCCCCAGCCCCATGCCCCGTCTTGCAGGGCAAAGGCAGGAGGGTCACCTGAGAGCCGGAACCCCACTTTCACCCAAGCAGCTCGGCCTCAGGAAAGTTGATCCAAAAAAAACCACATCACTCACATCACTCGCCACCTTCGCCCACCTTTGATCTGTGGCCCATGTCAGTTAAGAAAGTGGCATTGATTAACTTCAATGATCTTTCATGAATTTTACTGGGGGAAAAAAAAAATCAAGAAAATTTCAAAAAATTATTAATGATTTCTTTTGCTATCACAAACTCGAAACCTCTACAATTTCATTAAAAGTGCAGGAATGAAAAACAGGAAATCCCTTGCCCTGTCTGGTTCTGAGCCAGAGACCAGAGGCCCGAGGTGCAGCCAGGCCCACTTCAGGTGGTGGAAACGAAAATTAATCAGAAGTCATACACTCAAATAAAACGCCTCGTATTAAACTCAGAGTGGGTGCTGACGGGAGCTGCCGGCAGGACGGCCTTCCCAGAGGCCTGGCACCGCTCCCCACCTGAAGGCACAAGGGCCCTCCCAGGCCACGGGAAGCATGGACTCACGGCAGCTCGGCCTGCCCCAAAGGCCATCACCGCCACCGGTGGAAAACCAGGCAACCACAAGCTGGTGGTTCACTGGCACGTGGGTGACAAGGTTCATGGCCACAGATGCCCATGCACAAGCCCCAAGCACCATGACCCCTCGGGAAGGAGGGGACACACAGGGCCAGTGGGGCCCTGACCACCAGCGCCTGGGGTTTCCTAGCAACTAAAGCACTCAAGGCGCCCTGCACGGCAGACTTTTCATGAGGAACACAGACCCGTGTTAATCTGTTTGCAGATTCATGTTTAATAAAATGCCCTTCTGAAATGCATCCAAAATAGAGAAGCTTTCTCCCGAACTGCAAAAGCCATAAAAATGCAAAATACTTCTTTAGGAAAAACTGAATCAAAATTATGCCTCAATGTTCCAAGTCACATGAAACCTACTCTGTGCCCCAGGGCAGGTGCAGGCGGCAGCAGTGGCCCAAACCAGCCCCCGCCAGCCTCAGTTGTTCTCGATCTGCTCCAGGTCCAGCTCCCCGCGGGCCCGGAGGAAGACACCCTCCTCCCCGGCGCCGTCCCCATCACTGGGGTCCCCGTTGCTCCTGCTCGAGCCATCACCGGTCACCGACTCCCTTGAGGCCCACAGGTTGGGGTGGGCAGGGCTGGTCCTGAGGCCCCTCTGGCTGCAGCCAGGCATGGTGATGCCAGGGAGGCCCCGGGATTCACACGGGGAGGACACAACCATCTTCACTGGGGCGTCATCCTCATCATCATCTTCGTAATTGAGGGAGCAAAGGCTTTTTGAATTTTTTAAAGTCTGCAATAGAAAAGATATGGGCTTAAAGCATTTCTAGCAGATCACTTGGGAGGCAGCGTCCCACCAACCCATCAAAGGCTCAGTGTGCTGGAGCTCTGGCCATCCCCAAGACCACACAAAGCAGGGGCTTGTCCCCTGTACATCAGTCACAGCTCGCAGAGCCCCTTCCTAGACCCTGCCCACACGTGCCCTGGCCCCTTAGCTCTCCTCGGCCCCTGCCCAGCTGGTGTGGGCAGAGACGCACAGCCTGGCCCTGCCCAGACCAAATGGACCAGGCTGGTGGGCACCTGACACCTAAGCAAGCCTCAAGACGCCCAGGGGCTCACAGAGGACAGCCTTGTCCCAGTCTTGTCCTCGGCAGGTGGCCTGGCCAGGGAGGGTGCCTCGTGCCTCCACTTCTGACAACAGCCCCACCCAGGGCCGCTCTCAGCAAGCACCTCACAGCCACCTCTGAGGCCCTGCAGTGGCTCCGTCTCTCCTCCACCTGCCCCCATAAGGCCCCTGGAACCCCACCTCGTCGATGTCCTCACGGGCCCACCAGACGCAGCTCCCACCTTCTCTGTCCTTGCACCTCCTCTCCTAATAGTTACTCTAATAGAAACGCATGCAAATCCTTCTCATCTCAAAACACATGCAACAGACAGGTGCACACACAGGGGTCTCCCCTGGGCAAGGCCCACCCTCGTCCCAGGCGGGCAGCTTCCAGTACCTCCATGCCACGCC
The DNA here is from genome assembly GCF_008728515.1 of Papio anubis. NCBI lineage: Eukaryota > Metazoa > Chordata > Mammalia > Primates > Cercopithecidae > Papio > Papio anubis. The sequence continues at coordinate 9,471 of NW_022161141.1, read as the reverse complement.
CAGGCCTGTCCACAGCAGGTCCCTAAGTGCCAGGCTCCGGCCCTCCCTCTGCTCTCCGGAGGTGCCGCCACCAGCCCCTTCTCACTCTGACCCCCAGTCAAATCTCACTCAGTAGCCCCCCTTCCCAAGGCCTGTTAGGGATAAGGGGTTCCCCCAGGCTTCACCCCTGAACCGGAGCGCTGAGTGGCAGGCAGTCTCCATCCACCCTGGCGTGCTCTCTTGGGCGTCTCCAGGGCCCTGAGACCCAGCAGGTGTGTCCAGCTGGGGCATGAGTCCACGGCCATGGCCAGGGCAGCAGCCCCTCAGCACGCCTGGGCCCCCACCCCCTGCCATCTCCCAGTCCTTGCCTCAAGTCCCCTGTCTGTGGTGCCCAGCACCGTCCACGCCACTCGTCCACTGCCACTGGCAGCAGCCTTCCCACCCAGCCCCACCTCCCTGGTCACCTCCAGGCCTCCTCAGGGTCAAGGTTCCCCTCCTGGACCACACCCACGCTGGCCTCAGACACCTCACCTCATGGCTCTGGCTTGTGAGGACGCGTGGGTGAGGGCACGTGGGTGCCATCAACCACAACTGCAGGGCACAGGGGCACTGTGATGCCGATAATGAGACCGCAATGACACAGCAACCTTGGCCACCTAAAGTTATGACCTAGAGCACAAGCTCACCAATTCCACAGGACCCAAGAAACTCCCCAAACCACCTTCGTCCAGAGCAAGGAAACGCCCCACAGACAGGAACCTCAAATACTTCCTGGAAACACTTCCAGCGACTGATTTTTATAAAAGCACATGGCCCTCGGGGACAGAGCTCCTTTTTTCTAAGGATATTATTGGGCTCTAAAACACAAATGGACGCCGGGCGCGGTGGCTCATGCCTGTAATCCCAGCACTTTGGGAGGCCGATGCAGGTGGATCAGGAGGTCAGGGGATTGAGACCATCCTGGCGAACATGGTGAAACCCCGTCTCTCCTAAAAATACAAAAAATTAGCCGGGCGAGGTGGCGGCGCCTGTAGTCCCAGCTACTCAGGAGGCTGAGGTAGGAGAATGGTGTGAACCCGGGAGGCGGAGGTTGTAGTGAGCTGAGATCGGGTCACTGCACTCCAGCCTGGGCGACAGCCAGACTCCGTCTCAAAAACAAACAAATAAATAAATAAATAAAAGACAAATTGACATATTTTCTGTCTTTGTGGTTCTACTATAAAAAGTGAATCACTGAGAAGTAAAATTCTAAAGAATAATTTTTTTTTTTGAGACAGGGTCTTGCTCTGTTCCCAGGCTGGAGTGCAGTGGTGCAATCATAGCTCACTGCAGCCTCAACCTCCCAGGCTCAAGCAATTCTCCCACCTCAGCCTCTCAAGTGGCTGAGACAATAGGTACACACCATCATGTCGGTCTAATTTTTGTATTTTTTGTAGCGATGGGGTCTCACTTTGTTGCCCAGGCTGGTCTCAAACTCCTGGGCTCAAACAATCCTCTTGCCTCAGTCTCCCAAAGTGCTTGGATTACAAGCATAAGCCGCCATGCCCAGCCCCACTCAAATGTTTAAAGATACAACTGGCCACATGTTTTGGTCAGAAAATAAGGATGCATAATTTCTTTTTCATTCAAATCAAAGTGAATTTACCCATCGACATCACTTGTACATACAAGCCCCAGGGCCAGCATGAGGATGTGGCTGGTTTCCTGGGCCCCTGCTGGATGGCGTGGAGGTCCAGGTCTCACTGGCTAGGTCTGGTGCCACCCATGACCTTGCAGACTCTGGCTGCCGTGCTGCCCACTCAGGATGGCCTCCAACCCACGGCACCGCCAGGCTGCACTACGCATGCACCAGAGGTGGCTGGGACGCTACACACCTTCAGGGGCCAGGTTTCCTTCCATTTCAAACCACAACATTTTGTTCTGATTCAGGGTCAACCCTCTGGACCGAATGCTCTGACCTGACAGATGGCGCAAGAGCCACACGAGGCCTCGGACACGGGACTCGCACTCGCGGGTGCAGCTGTGCGGCTAGTGCGTGAAAACAGCAGGCTCTGAACGCCTCTGGATGACAGTCGGTGGAGGAGAAACAACTGCTGCCCACAGACACGGCAGCTGCAGAACTAGGCGCCCAACACCGCTAGCGAAGGCCACATGGAGCTGAAGGGGCCACCCATACTGTAGAGACCATGGAAACCGAGGCCCGTGGGGCCAGTGCTGGCCTGGACTGCGCCGCCCGTCCGCCTCACGCCCCCTGTCCCTTGGTACCAGCCCCGGGACTCCGTCCCAGCTCCTGCTACCATCACGCTCGTTTGATGGTCACCTCCATCTGAGGTTAAACACAAAACAGTTGTCCAAAACATAAAGGTCAAGCCTTCAAGTTCTAAATCAGGCTCCAAAGCGCAGAGGCCTTTCAAACTGTGTGCGAAGCCCTTCAGTCAGTCTGGGGAGTGCAGGGGCCCCAGCTGACAGCTGGAGGGCCTCCAGCATCTGAAGTGGGTTAACTCAGCTACCAGAAGCCGGTGAGACCCTGGAAGGTCAGGGAAGCCTCCTATGAGCTGACCTGACGTCACTCAGCAAACGTCCAGGCCCTGTCTCAGCCACATCTGTACCTACCCCTTGCCAAAGCCTCTGGCTTTTGCCAAACTGAAACACTGGTTTACTCTCGTGAAAGCGCAAGCTCCCTCCACCATGTGGGTGGGGCTCACGTGGTCCCCCTCACAGCCAAGGTGGCCCTGGCCGCTGGGCCACTCTGCAGCAGAGCCAGGCAGCAGTCAAGGGTGGGGAGGGCTCCCCATGGCCCTGGCAGTGCCTGGAGCACAGCACAGTGCGTGTTGAAACAGGCAGCGAAGCAGAGCCAAGCACCTCCCGCCTGCCAAAGGGAGGAACGGGCCAGCCAAGCCAAGCAACAGAGGCCCACAGGGCGCAGGAATGTCCACGGCAGGGGCAGGGACAGAGGCCACAGCAAGCTCCGTGCACGTGTCAGGCGAGGAGGCCAGTGTGAGAAGAACTGACACCCTAGACCCCTTGTTGCCTCTGGTGAGCCCCCTCCCAACCCTGCAGAAGAGAGGTTCATTAGGAAAGTACGGACTGGAGCATTCTAGACAGGGGAGCTGGCCGACGGCACATGAGAAAATGGGCTGAGTGAGCCCTGCTCAGACATCTTGCTTGGGCTGTGAGGGGTGCACAGCCTTACAAAGCCGGGAAGCTGGAGGCCAAAGATCCTCCCTGTCTCCCCAGCCCTCCACACAGAGGCAGGAGGAGGGGACTCTCCGCCCGACCGTGCAGCCACTGATGGTGTCGGCTCCTCACCCCAAGGGGGATGGGGCAGCCGGTGCCCGTCAGGAGGTGTGGAGTGAGTGCCCAGCAGTATGTCCCCTGCCCAGCACTCGCTTCCACCCCCTCACTCACCACCTCTGACCACTCTGGGCGTGGTTCCTGGAGAGAAGGTCTGAGAAAACGAGCAAGAAAAATCAGCAGCTGCAAATTCCAGATTTTCAGTCTGTGCTGTCTCAAACATTCCGTGTTCTTGATGGTCCCTGCTATAGTTTGAACGTGTCCCTCCAAATCTCTACCATGGTGTTGGGAGGTGATCAGGTCCTGCGGGCCTACACAGGACGCGAGTGCCTCATAAAGGGCTGGAGGAAACCAGCCTCAGTCCTCCGCATCCTCCACCTCCTCCGCCAGGTGAGGACACAGCCACAAGGGGCCATTTTGGAAGCAGAGGCCAGGCTCTCACCAGACGCCAGACATGCTGGGGCCTGGCTCTTGGGCTCCCAGCCTCCAGAACTCGGAGAAATACATTTCTCTTATTTATAAGTGACCTCGTCAGTGGTATTTTGTTACAGCAGCACAAACGAACTAAGTCAGTCCTTTTCTTGGTACCAGGAGCTGCTCTAAGCTTTTGGTTTTTCAGTTTTCATCCAGGAGGCACAAAAAAAAACAGCTCAGCAGGTGCAGGAGAGGCCCCCATGGAGGACAAGCCTCGTGCCCTTGTGACTGAGGCTGTGGAAGGCACCGTCTGCTCACTAAACCCAAGACCTCCAAAAACGCAGCGGGCCTGAAGGTATAAACACGGCCACATGCACCTCCAGCTTGTCCTTAGGTTCTAGCCTGCGAGGTAACTGCTGGCCCCAAAGCTGCCTGCCTGTCTGAAGAACTCCTCAGGCTCCAGGTGACCCGGCTGCAGAGCCACACAGGGAGCTCTTTCTTTCTCTGCAGCAGCCTCGATCTCTCTAGAGGCGGCTGAGCGCCTTCGCTACATGGCAAAAGCTTTGCAAAGCCCTAAAAGCACACGCTTTTACAGAAACCAGCAGCTGCTCTCACATTCTGCTGGAACAATAACTGATGTACATATTGTCAGTCATCATATTTTAATTTCAGCTTTGAAACAGCTTTGCCAATAAAAACAGAAAACGTAGCTTCTCCAGTAAAAGCCAGGCGTCGTGGCTCACACCTGTAATCCCAGCACTTTGGGAGGCTGAGGTGGGTGGATCACCTGAGGTCTGGAGTTCGAGACCAGCCTGGCCAACATGGTGAAACCCTATCCCTACTAAAAATACAAGAAATTAGCCAGGCATGGTGGCAGGCGCCTGTAATCCCAGCTACTCGGAAGGCTGAGGCAGGAGAATCGCTTGAACCTGGGAGGCAGAGGTTGCAGTGAGCCGAGATGGCGCCATTGCACTCCAGTCTGGGTGAGAGAGCAAGACTCCATCTCGGGGGGAAAAAAAAGCAGAAAATCCTAAATGTTTTCTGTGAAAACACGCACTGTCTCCAAGGGAAAGGCAGGGAAGGCAGTGCCCCTGCACCCTGCTCAGGAAGAGAGCAGCCCTCTGACACCTGGGGAAGCTGGTGTGAGCCTAGACTCAGAGCAGACGGCAGGGGGTAGCGGGGGGTTGAGGATGACCGCCAGACCGTCCCAGCAGTGCACGCAGACTGCACAACACACGCCAGGGACGCCGGACCAGAGCTGGGCTGCACATACCCAGTCCACCAGGTGCAAGCACAGCACAACCGGGGTGCAGGTGTGAGTGAACACGAGCGTGCAGGGGTGCGCATGAGTGGGGGTGCGCACCTGAGTGTGCACATAAGCATGGGGGTGAGTGTGCATGGTGTGTGTGGGTGTGCCACCCAGAGTCAGGACTAATTGTCCGGTAACACACAATTATAAAAGTTGTAGAGAAAAATCAGAGCATTTCTTTTTGGCCCTGAGGTAGATAGGAGCTTGACACAAACAGGAAGTGGCAAAGCCTGGGCCTGGTGGCGCACGCCTGTAATCCCAGCACTTTGGGAGGTGAGGCAGGAGGATGGCTTGAGCCCAGGACTTTGAGACTAACTTGGACAACACAGTAAGGCTCTGTCTCTAAAAAATTAAGAATATTAGCTGGGCACAGGAGTGTGCACCTGTGGTCCCAGCTACTCAGGAGGCTGAGGTGGGAGGATCGCCTGGGCCCAGGAGATGGAGCCTGCAGTGAGCTGTGGTTACGCTACTCCACTCCAGCCAGAGCAACAGAGAGAAAGAGACCCTGTCTCCAAAACAACAAAACCAAACCAAGAACTGACAGGTAATCCAGGCTGGGAGCCACCTGTTCACCAAAGGTACCACCTGTTCAGGTGGTATGACACAGGCAGGGGCAGGTGGGTGTGGGTGAAGACTGGTTGGCTGACAGGGAGGGGGTGCAAGATGGCAGATGTGGGACAAGGAGAAAGGTGGGAGCCAGTTTTTGGATGGGATGAGCAAAGAGCTGGAAAGAGGGAGAGCAGGGAGAGCAGGCAGTGCTGGCCCCTCGGGAGTCTTGGTGCCGTCCTCCGCAGCCGCGGTCAGCAGGGCTCTGGGTTTGCAGACGTGGCCCCTGAAGACACTGCCTGTCTCCTCAGGGGCTTTGCTGACATTTGATGAGGCCTCTCCCCATAAACCTTCTTTTTACCAGAAAGTGATGTGATGACTACTGTCACACTGACGACACTGGTGAGCAAGCAGACCGAAGCGGCTCAATTTAAGGCAGCGCACACTCCAGGGCAGGCAGGTATCACCTGGCCCCCACAAGAAGCAAATAAACAAAAAGCTTTTGTTTCACATGGGGTTGAGTCCCAGGAGCAGAATGGGGTGTGCAGCACCCACATTACTGTTCTGGCTCATTAACAAAGTCACTGAAGAAAACGGGGCAAGCCGGGTGTGGTGGCTCACGCCTGTAATCCCAGCACTTTGGGAGGCCAAGACAGGCAGATTACCTGAGGCCAAGAGTTCGAGATCAGCCTGGCCAATATGGTGAAACCCCATCTCTACTAAAAATACAAAAATTAGCCAGGTGTGGTGATGGGCGCTTATAATCCCAGCCACTTGGGGAGCTGACGCAGGAGAATCTCTGGAACCTGGGAGACAAAGGTTGCACTGAGCTGAGATCATGCCACTGCCCTCCAGCCTGGGCAACAAGAGCAAAACTGAAAGGGAAAGGGAAGGGGAAAGGGAAGGGAAAGAGGAAGGGGAAGGGGAAGGGGAAGAGGAAGGGCAAAGGGAAGGGGAGGGAAGGAAAGAAAAGGAAAGAGAAAGAAAGGAGGAAACAAGGAAAGAAAGAAAGCTCTGCACCTGCGTATCCTCTCGGTAAGCCCCTTACCTGTCTGTGGCCAACCAAACTCCAGCATAAGGAGGGTGGGGGCACCAGAACTAGCACCAGCACCAACACTATTCCACAAGCACCGTTCCTGACCGGCACTCCTTATGGAGAAGAGAGGTTTTGAAATCACTCCCTTCAAAAAGTGGAGCCCGATCTTCCTCCCACTGAGTAAAGGCCAGACAGAGTCAAGAAGCAGACAAAACCTCAGCTGGTGAGGACCAGGTCACACAGGGCTCTTTGGGGCCCACTCACGCTCACTGGGGTCACTCGCTATGGGAAACCAAGTGGCCATATCGTGAACACACTCAGGCTGCCCCTCAGAGAGGCCCATGTGACAAAGCAATGAGGCCTCCTGCCAAAAGCCACGTGGGTGAACCTAGAAGCAGGACCTGCAGCCTTGGTCGAGCCTCCAGGCAACCACAGCCTCCTGACTGAGCTCCAAGGAGGCCTGAGCAGCGCCTCCCCACCGGCCTCCTGGACCCCTGAGGTGGCAGGCGTGGTGTTTGGACTGCAGGTGCACAGGCGTGGTGGCCCGTGAGGCAGCACAGGCGTGGTGTTTCTGGACTGTGAGGCGGCACAGGCGTGGCTTGCAGGCGACAGGCGTGATGCTTCAGAGTGGCGGCACAGGTGGTGCGAGACGAAGGTATGCGTGGCATCAGGCGGCTAATACGCACGGCGCTTCCATGAGGCAACATCATTGCGCAATTTTGGCGTCCGGCGCGACAGGTACGGTGCTCCAGGAGACACTGAGGCATTGGGCATGAGGCGTCAATAAGGCGCCATCTAGGGCGGCAATCAGCGTAGTGCGTCTGGAGGCGTATAACAGGCTGGCTCTCTGTGAGGCGTACAGGGCGGCGCTCCGAGGCATTGCGGCGCAGGCCTGATATGGCTAACAGGTGCGGCGGTTCCGTGAGGGTGATGCGCAGGCGTGGCGTCTGATGGTGCGCTACCGCGCGCCCTGATGGCGCAGCGGCGGCAAAACCGCGAGGTATATCAAGTGCGGCGCCTGATGGGTGAAAGCAAGGCGCAGTCCGTGAGGCACAGGCGCGGTGGCCTTTGGTCTGGGGCCTTTGCCATTCTCGTTCTGCCTCTGAGACAGAGTCCGACCTGGCAACTATACTGGCGCGCGGCACGATCCTCAACCGACCGGCAAACCCATTCCGGCCCTGCCAACCTGGCCCCAGTCCCAAGCATCTGGGACTACAGGCTTCAACACCATGCCCAGCTAATTTTTGTATTTTAGTAGAGATGAGGTATCAATGCCATGCCAAAGAAAGGGTCGGTCCCCAAACACCTGACCTCAAATGAGACCGAGGCAGGTGGATCACAAGGTCAGACCACACACGCCACACACACACCACACACGCCACACCCGCCACACACACACGTCACACACACCACACCCACCACACCCACCACACCCATCACACACGTCACACACACCACACCCACCACACCCACCACACACACCACACACGTCACACACCCACACCCACCACACCCACCACACCCATCACACCCACCACACACATCACACACACACCACACACACCTGACCTCAAATGAGACCGAGGCAGGTGGATCACAAGGTCACACCACACACGTCACACACACCACACACACCACACCCTCCACACATGCCACACACGTCACACACACCACACCCACCACACCCACCACACCCATCACACCCACCACACACATCACACACACCACACACACCACACCCACCACACACACCACACACACCACACACGTCACACACGCACCATGCACTCACACACACCACACACCACACACACCACATGTCACACATGCACCACACACATCACACACACCACACACACCACACATACAGGCCACACATCACACACACCACACACCACACACGCACACCATACACACCAGTCACACACACACCATACACACCACACGTCACACACATCAATAACTTCACACAGCCATTAACATCACAATAATCACCACACACCGCCACGCACTACAATCTCCACACACACCACACACACCATACACACCACGCACACCACACACATCACGCATGAACCATACATCACACATGCCACACACACCACACACACACCACACACATCGCACACACCAGTCACACACACCATACACACCACACATGCCACATAGTCACACACACCATACACACCACACACACCAGACACACCACAGACATCACATACACACCACAGTCACACACACACCACACACACCATACACACCACACATGCCACACACGCCACAGTGACACACACACCACAGTCACACACACATCACACACACCATACACACCACACACGCCTCACACACCACACACACACACACCACACATACCACACATGCCACACATCACACACCACACACACCTCAGTCACACGCCACACCACGCACACCATACACACCAGACACACACACATGCCATACACCACATACACCAGACACACGCCACACATACCACACACGTCACACACACACATACACATGTCACGCACCATACACACACACATCACATGCACACCACACATCACACACAGTACACATATCACACACACCACACATCACACGCACACCACACACACCACACACGCCACATACACACATGTCACACACACAACACACATCACACACACCACACGTGTCACAAACACACCACACATTCCACACACCATATACTCTACCACACATACAGGACACACCACACACTACCACACACACACCACACACAGGCCACACATCACACATACCACACAACACATCACGCATACCACAGACCACACACCACACACACACCACACACACTACCAGAGACCACACACTGCATACACACACTACACAGACTACACACCACACAGCA
>NW_022161140.1:0-22647 GCF_008728515.1 Papio anubis | reverse complement strand
AAACATATGTTTGAAAAGCACTGGAGAGAGATGGGATGCTTTTAGGTAATGGAATTTGCTGTATAATTAGAAAGCAGATCACATGGTACTTCTGTTAAATGAAATAACATTTTAAAATTACAAGACCCACACATACATAATGGAGATACAAGAGACAACAGAATAATAATAATAGAGAAGAAAAAACAACAGAAACCTAGTATTCATTCCATTTTCATAAAGCAAAATGGCATTTGCTTTATAATTAGCAAGGTCACATGGTACCTCTGTCAAATGAGATAAGCTTCCATTCATTTGCTAGCAGTGTAAAAGTAAATTGAAACTTTTAAATTAATATATCAAAATTCCAAAAACTAAATTCAGCTTATAAATCATATGATCAGCTGCCAAATATATTTTTTTATTTCAAAAGAACACTTCAAAATCCTTAGGTTTGCAGTAAGTCCTTTCACCTCAGCTTCAATATGGACATTTATATACATTAATAAACCTTTTCAAGACCAAGAAATAAAGGAAGTACCTGATCTTCTCTTCTATTTCAATTATTCTGCCAAAAAAAAAAAAAATGTGACCAATGTAACATTAAATAGAGAATAATGTAAAATTAAATGAATATTATCAAAATGGAAGAGGAACCCACAGGAAAGTACATTATGCAACATTACAAATTTCCAAAAAAGGAAACTAAACCGAATTATTTCAAAAATGTATCTCCAAGTGAAGATAAGGCTAAAAAGCTAAATGTTGTACGCCTCTTTAGAAGTATTTAATTTACATATATTTTAAATGTTTAGAAAATAAAGGTTTCTAACAGCATTATATTTAAAAACAAAGGCTCAACTCATACTTACACAAATCACACAAATCAAAGAGCTTATAAAACAGTAAAATTTACTGAGTATTAAAGGATACACATAACCCTGAGGCAAATGCAGGTGGGAGATGTCAGGAACTGTCAGCTTATCTATCCTTCTTGCTACTTTGGATGTACTCTTGCCAACACCACATATGAAGTTCCCAGATTATTGCACGCAGCTGCATTACTCACAAAAAGAGTTTTGTTTTGATCAGTAAACCCTTCCATTTTATGCTCAGAGAGTTACATAGTACATGTGATATGTTGCAGAAAGCCATATTCAAGAAATCCATGGATTCCAGATTTGTTTACTATGAAAATAACTAGATAGATCAGATACATCTTTCTAAAAGAATTCCATAGACAAGGAATCTTCTGAAATAAAAACTACCAGTTTGTTTTCTGGGAGGTCTGACATTAGCAAGCTTACAAGGTTATTTGACTACTTTGTTTTCTTTGTTTATTAGACTGTTTCCCTGTAGTGGTTGTAAACAACTACTGCTTAACCATTGACTGCATAATATTCCTAAAATTTGAATTGTATTGGACAGAATTTCTAAGGTAAATAATATTTAGACATAATTGGAGATTTGTTTTGTGGATGGTTTTTGAAAGAATAAAATGTAATAGCTTTCTAAAACAATATGATTTTGAAATATTGATATTCTAATTAGAATATTTTAATAGTAAACCCACATCACCGATAGCATTTCTAAAGTATACTTTACTATCATATTATTTAAAGTAATGCAAACTATGGATAGACAGAGATGATTTTAAACACAAAGATCTTCATGATAGAAATGTGGCATGAACTATTTTGAACCTACATAAGTGTATACTATAGACTTTATGTCTGAGATTCAGGAATTAAAACATTCCAATTGAAACTCACTGGGATACTTTACAATTATAAATTTGTACTTAAAGGTAAAAAATCGACTTGAAGGTGGAGAAATATAATAAATGAATTCTCATCTTCCTGTACAAACTATAAACCAGATATTTTTGATCTGGAAAATTTACTAGAGATTTGGAACCCTTTCTAGGCCTATTCCTCTTCAACTTAAAGGACCAGTAGCTTTTGAATGTAATTTATTGAATATTTGAGGAATAAGAAGGCCCAAAGGCATTGGCAGCATCCCATTGTGGCCTTGTAAGTGATATTCTTTCTCAAGAAAACTCTCATAAAACTGAAATTAAACCTGTAGAATGGTTCAAAAACATAGCATTTTACAAAGAATTTAATTCAACAGTTTCTGAAATTTAGAATTTAATGCATTCTTTACATTTAATATTTTTAATAAATAATATATCTTTTTTCTTTTTTGAGACCGAGTCTTACTCTGTCACCCAGGCAGGAGTGCAGTGGCACAATCTCAGCTCACTGCAACCTCCACCCCCCGGGTTCAAGCGATTCTCCTGCCTCAACCTCCTGAGTAGCTGGGATTACAGGCGCGTGCCACCACGCCCGGCCAATTTTTGTATTTTTAGTAGAGATGGGGTTTCACCATGTTAGTCAGACTGGTCTCAAACTCCTGACATCGTGGTCCGCCCACCTCAGCCTCCCAAAGTGCTGGGATTACAGGCATGAGCCACTGCACTTGGCCAAAATAACGTATCTTGCAGCTGCTAGATTGTAGACTGCATATATGTGTGACTGTCCCCCACGCAAAATATACACATGCACATGCACACACACCTCTACACAAACACTTTAGAAATAACAGGGACCATTTTAAATATTAATAAATTCATGATTATACTACATATTAACATTAGAAACAGAAAACTGTAGACCAGAAATAGTGACAAAATGCTGAAGGAAGGAAACAATTGGCAGTCTGCAGTTATAGATAAGGCCTAACCCCATTGTCTGAGGTTTTGTGCTGTTTCATTTTGTTTCATTTTGTTTTTGAAATAGGGTGTCGCTTTGCTTCCCGACTGGAGCACCATGGCGTGATCATAGCTACTGTAGCCTCTACTTCCCCGACTGAGGTCACCTCAGTCTCCTGAGTAGCTAGGCACAGGCAGAATCATGTTGACTATTTTGGATCCTTATAGTTTTTTTTGCAGAGAGATTCTCACTACGTTGCCCAGACTGGTCTTGAACTCCTGGCCTCAAGCAATCCTCTTGCCTCAGTCTCCCAAACTGCTGGGATAACAGGTGTGGGCTGTGGTGTCAGCCTTGTCTAAGATTTTAGAACTCAAATTGGACGACAGAAACAAGGATGTGAGCCAAAGTTATGCTTTTACCATGGCACAAAAATTAGTATTTCTGGAGTTCTGCATAACCCAGGATCAGAATCATGCATTAGACAGTGACCCAGAATCCAAAAATGGGCCATATCCCAAAATCAGAAATGAAACACATATTTATGTGAGGTGAGGCTCTGAAATTCTTAGGCCAGACATATATTTCTTGTTATTATTAAATATATTACCCATTTAGCAATTTATTTCTTATAAATCATTTAAATTGTAATTATTTCCTTCTTTAAAATGACTTGAAATACGAAATAGATTATTTGCTATGTGCTTCCTAATTAATATTTGTCCCCTACTTAGAACAATTCATGCCTAGATTGAAGGTGAGTTAATTTTTTCTTGAATAAAATGTTAGAAGCTGAAACGTATTTTATTTCTACTTTTAAGGTAACTTATACACATCTCTAAGATATCCTTCTTGTACACAATGAAATGGTTACTGCATTTTTAAGACAAAAAGTCTATATCTTGCTTATATTTGGTAAAGAATGATTTATAAAAAAGTATTTATTAAATTGACAATAGATTGATATAATTGACAGTTCAGAATTTTACAGTTAATCTATATCTGAGAGTATTTGCAAGTAATTATACTTGATTCTACATTTTCAATATCTTCAACATCTCAGTGAAAGTGATGAATTTGCATGCATTACTATGTTGTAAGCCAGCAAACCAGTAAGCTTTTCAACCAGTTAGGTTTGTAAAGTTAACCCTTAGTTGGTAATACTTAAATCATCATAAAAAAGAAGAGTAACCAACAAAGGTGAAAATGCAAATTAACGAAAGACGAAGAAATTTACCTTGATCAGGAATATGTCTCTCATTGGAGCCCTGCAATGATGACCCTATTTCATTCCTGCAGGTCCTCCCCTCAAGTATTTTTTAGAAAATGGCAGCATTAAAAGAAAGTCCCCATTTCAAAATCAGTAACATTATAAGGAAACTGGCATGGGAATTCTTACTTACAACCAACGTCTCTCAATACTTACTTAAATTCTACAAAGGATCAGAATATATTTCTTTAAAAATGAGTTTTATTATATCAAAGAAAATAATGGTGTATCCCAAACTATAAGACAGAAAGAAAGACTAGATTTGAAAGAGAAGATTATAATAACCCAGAAAGAGATGAGATGTAAACTGGTAGAGCTCAGGAAATAAATGAAAGTGAAAAGATATTACAGAAATTGGAGCCTCATTTAAAATGTCGATTCTCCCCTGATTACTCCAGTGAGAAATCTGCTGCCAGCAATGTACCGTGCCAAGACCCCCAATCACAGCAGCAACCTTTTTGAAAAGGAAGAGTGATAATCTTGTATTTTGAACAGGTTCTTATTCAAAGGCTATAATTACACGTTGGCAACTTGCATTTCCCTTTCTTATAGCTGCTTCTCCTCCTAGGAACTTCAAATGTATCTCCCCACCAGGAGTGCTTTCTGCCGCTCTCCATGTTCATTTTGAATTCAGGGCGGAGGGATCATGAAATGCTGAGATTTACAGCACTGAGGTCTAGCGATGACACGCTGTGAAACTGTCTCCACATCATCCCGAAGCCAGCAGGCTCCCAGTCGTCCTTAGGCTTGTCAGAAACAGGAACCCTAATAAAAACACCTTGGCAGATGCAACATAAAAAGAAACTAGGAAATAATACATTTGAGAGGAGAAATCTGAGGAAATGCCAAGATGCCATCCTTTTTTTTTTTTTTTTTGACTAGAAGATCTCCTTCTTAAACTATTTGTGCATTTGATAGTAGCACAACTTTATCATGCATCTCAGGCTTACAGAGGCACATAGAACCAAGAAAGACGTTTTCCAAAATTGTTTTAATGTAAAATAACTCTTACATTAGTGGTTTTCCATTTTACATCAAGTCAGACTGAGGATGTAAAATATAAGTGTCAAGTAATGCGTTTCTCCTTGATACCTGCCAGAAGTCGCAGTGCCTTAAGAATCATTACATTCCATTTTATGTCAACCTTTTGGGGAAATGAAGGTGTTTTTTGACAATGGCACTGCTATTCAAATGCTACCAAGCAATAAAGATGTTGGAGAGACCGTAGCATTAGTTTATTTGTGAGAAGATGTTTTACTTCTAGGTCACCTATAAGTGGCCATGCAAGCTTACTAGAGTAATTTAGAAAAACTTGTCTCTGAGCTTTCTCATTTGCAAAATGAGTTACCAACATCAGCCATGGGGATTTAATGGGGATTTCAAAGATTTCCTTGCACTTTAATAACAGTGTGCTTTACAACAAAACATCTCTTCCTTCCAGTAATGCACCCACCCACTCTAGCTTATCACCCAAGTACTCTTCTTGTTTATTATTTTCTCTTTATTCTCATCATTTTCCAACTTCCCCAATTTCCAAGAAATAATACTTGTTTTATTCTCTTTTATAGTTCAGTGGTTTTTACTAAACACACCAATTCCTCACTTTGAGAGGTTGTTTTACTGGCTTGGTAGAGATCATGACCTGCAATTCTTTAAAAAGTCACTGATGATTCTGATGGAAAAAAAAAAAAAAAATCTTTGAAGTACAATTTAAGAAACCCTCTGATGACAGCTTCTCTTATGTATTCCTATTACGGTATTTCCACATGTTAATACAACTGGCCAGGCGGGGTGGCTCATGCCTGTCATCCCAATACTTTGGGAGGCCGAGGTGGGCAGATCACCTGAAGTCGGAAGTTCGAGACCAGCCTGACCAACTTGTTTTTAGGAGAAACCATGTCTCTACTAAAAATACAAAGTTAGCCGGGCATGGTGGTACATGCCTGTAATCCTAGCTACTGCGGAGGCTGAAGCAGGAGAATTGCTTGAACCCGGGAGGCAGAGGTTGCAGTGAGCCCAGGTCAGGCCATTGTACTCCAGCCTGGGCAATAAGAATGAAGCTCTGTCTTAAAGAAAACAAAAACAAAAACAAAACAAAACAAAAACTGTACAACCAAAAAGAGAGGTCATGTCTTAATTGACATTTAAGTGCTTACAGCATAATAAAGAAAGAAATCAGTAAATTTTTATTGACTGAATTAAGACGAATACAATGCTCTAAATGGTGCTTTGCCGATGCAACTTGTCTTACTGGTTCTGTGTTTTTGGTTGAATGCTGAATATTGAATGCTCTATTATATTAAAAGGCTAAAGAGAAAAAAAAAATCACGTTTTCACATAAATGAATAAAAATATTTTTAAGAAATCCATACCCATTTATGGTTAAAAATTTTCAACAAACTAGGATTAGAGGCAAACTTCTTCAACTTGATAAGGAACATCTACAAAATATCTCAACTAAAATAATAATGATGAATAACTGGATATTTCCCCAGTAAAATAAGACAAAGATGCCCACTCTCTCCATTTTATTCAACATAGTATTAAAAATTATTTAGTTGGTGCAATCAGGAAAGAAAAGGAAAAAAAAAATGCATTCTAATTAGAAAGCAAGAAATTAAACAGTCCCTATTTGGAAGTAGCATGATAGTCTATGTAGAAAATTCAAGGATTCTGTAAAAAAATAGAAAACATAAGTGAGTTCAAAAAATTTGAAGGATACAAGATAAACACACAAAAATTATTTGTGTAAAAGCTAAAATCAAAAACACAATAGCATTTGAAATCACTCACAAATTGTTAACCTACAATTTTACATTCAGAAAAAAGCTTTCAAAGATAAAGTTTAAAGATTTTTGTATGGGACCCAAAACTGAAGGAATTAGTCCCTAAAAGAAATGTTACAGAAAGTTCTTCAGGCAGAAAAGAAAATGATATTAAATAAACCTGTATAACAATAAGCACCAAAAATGACAGTAATGTGGTTAAATATACAGATATTTTCTTCTATTTATTTAAATGCCTTTCAAAGACCTTGGACTGGATAAGGACAAAGTATCCAGTCCAAAATAAGGACAATGTATTGTGGGCTCTATAATATTTGTATAAATAGCAATAACATAAAAGAGGTTGAATGAAGACATATACTACTGTAAGTTGTTTAGGCTATACATAAAGGATATAGCAACACTTTAAGGTAAACACTGATTAAAGTTGTGTAATGAGGACGGTAAGGTAATAGCTAAAATAATAAATATAATATAAACAATGAAGCTATCCTCATAAAGTTAAAGATAATTCTGGACAGAAATATAGTTATGATTAAACATTAATGAGGCTTCATTTTGTCCCATTTCCTTGTAACTAAAGTCACATCGCACTTGATACTGACCACTTGCTTCCCCGTTTTTCCTATAAATAGGGTTTCTGACATTAGAATCATAAGGTTTTTGTTTATGAATTGTTTACAATGTTTTTCACATTCTGAATGCTAATGGAACAGCTGATACCAACCAGTTTGAAGACTCCCAGAGAGCAACCAAATCAGCATGAATATACAATTTCTTCATCTCCTTGTCCCATGACTTCACCCTGCAGCCTTTGACCAATCAAGTTTCCATACTTGGGACCACTTCAAATCTCCTCACAGAGACAGATTTGATATTTATTTCCATTCCCCTCATTTGGGGGTTATACCATTAAACCTCTTTATCTGTCACAATCCAGTGTCATGGTATATTGACTTGTCATGTGACAATGAACCTTATTACAGTCACAATTATATGATAATGCAATACAGATATTAAGCCAATAGATTTTTTTAAATTGACTTATAGAGAATACGTATTAATGCTAATGCCTGATGAAAAAAAAAATAAAGATGAGATCAATAAAAGACAAATAGCAAGCAGTTGAATTAATCCTAATCACATGAGTGTTCTTATTATATACAAATGGTCTAAACACCTGATTAAAAGGTTGAAATTGTCAGTTAACATTTAGTAAGAGAGATCTAAGTATGTTCTGCCTACAAGGAATAACTTGATATATGAAAACACAATGTAAAAATATAAAATTAACTTCAGAAATGTTAAAGATCTCAGTGAACTCACTCTCTCATGCAAAAATAACAAAATACTGGCAAAACAATTAAAATAAACTCTTTCAGGACTCTACTAATTAATGCCACAGAAAGAGTTGGAAATTTTCTACCAAAAGAAACTATGGAACCTCAGTAAGAAAGCAGGGTGTATGATGTTTGCCCAGGCCAGTTGTGTGGTAACTATGAACGAGTGACAGCCTAGCACCTAACAGAGAAGAATAATCTATTGCAGAGCTCTGTTAAAAGCTCCATGGCCAGAAACAGTCAATATTTAATCCAGATTTTCAGGTCTCGTGAAAATTTCTACATGCAAGATTTTGTGGTTATTTATTTTGACTCAGCACTCAGTTCAGGCAAACAAAAAATGACAAGCAACAAATGAACAAACAAAAAACCTACCCTCAGGGTATTACCATAAACTATGGTAATATGTTGACAATATCACAGCTGCTTTAGGCTGTAATTTAATTTGGGACAAAGAAGAGTCTGGGAAAAGCTTAAAATGACATCCTGGTAAACTAGGCAATCATAGGCAGCTTTGAAAAGTTTTGACATTCTTGGGGATAAAAAAGTCTGTGTACATGCTCAAGGTTAGTTTCATACCTAAGACTTATAAATGGTGAAGTCATCAGTCACTCACTTCTGACTGACATAGAGGCCTTCTGCAATCAGCAAATGAAAGTTAAAACTCTCATAGATTACCTGAAGCTTGAAGGTATGCTTTTTCACATATATCCCCCAAGTAAAGGGTGCAAGTTACACAGTTGAGGGATCTAAGAAAATCATCTAACCTGCCACTAGAGGACCACTAAATTATCTTGATCTTAATGCAGAGGAAGTCAGGCTTAAAGAATAAGAACTTGAAAACAAAACAAAACAAAATCAAAAGGCTAGTAGACAATGCACTGGTCTCACACTGTAAGGAATATATAACCTACAAAATTTGTCAAGCAAAGTTGCAAAATTAACAAAAAACAATAGCATCAAGAACAAAACAGAAACAACAATCTCTGGCCAACTGGTGGGAGGGTGAGGATCCCTCACATCAACATGGTTACAATATATCAATAAAAATGCCACATTTTAATAAAAAATCATGAAACCTGCAAAGAAACCAAAAAGTGTGTCACATATTTAAAAATTTAGCCAGAACAAATATCCTGAGGGACCAGAGGTTGAACTTAGTCGAAAAAAGACTACAAGACAGCTATTATAAACATGTTTATAAAAACCAAAGGAAACCAAGTCTAAAGAATAAAAACAAAGTATGCCAGCAATGTCTCACAAGATGCAGAATATCAAAAGATTGACATTTAAAAATCCAAATCTGCTGGTGAATACCCCTTCATGCTTCTGTATCTGCTGGAAAATTCTGCATATGAAATTCTGTAGTCATTCACACTCAGAAGCTACATTGATGTAGGATTTTTCTTCTTAGTCACTTTGCAGGCTGGGGAGCCCCAGCCGGTGACACCCTACCCAGGCCCCACTTGGCCACACTGGCGTACCCCAGCTCACCTGAGTCCAGGATCTTTTATGGACTCAGAATGAGGAGTGCATGCTGATTGGTTTGTGAGTACGCAAAAAATAGTTAAAGCAAAGACACCACTTGTTGGGGTGATCAGACCAAACACCAGGTCATGGGGGCAATGAAATCTGGCAGAGACAAAGGAATGAGAAAAGACAGTTTGAGGGAGAAAGTGGGTCCAGGGGGCCAATGTAAGTATAGGGGTTGCAAAGGCCACCAGCTCTGGAAGTCCAGACTATTTATTGGTGATCAAACAAAGAAACAGGTGATGAGAATGTGGGGGTCGAAAGGGAGCATTGCATTAAGCACATGATTTACAGCTGTGACAGTTAACATATGTTCTGCTACTTGAGAGAATGGAGAGCAGGTTCTTTTAACTCAAGATACAATCGATCCTGGGACAGCAAGGAGCAAGGAGCCAGGAAGTCTAGACACATTCAGCGCCATGAGGGGTTTTATGCCCTGAGCCTTAGATTCTATTCAAGCCACAAGGGGTTTTATGCCATGGGTTTAGATTATGTTGCATCAGGGTAGTCTTCCACCCTTTAGCACAGAGCTTGGTGTTCCAAAGGTCAGAAGGGGTTTTAGACCCTGGACCCAGGACTTGTTCCAAGGCTCTTTTACATTATGTCAGACATGCAAGCCCTGCCTCAGTTTCTCTCCCAACACCACTCAAAGGTCGGCACAACAGTGGAGAAAAATTAATTAGGAAAGGGTATGTATATGTAAAATAGGTGAAGGGTGGAGACCAATCAGAGGAAAGTGCACCAAACAAGAAGACAAGTTCTCAATCCAGTCCAAGTTTTTAACTTGTAGCTTGGCTTTCTGGCTCTAACTTGCCTTCAGCTTGGAGGCAGGGTTTCATCAGGGACCCAGCCCTATCTACCTAGGCGTTTGGCTGCCTCCTGTGCTCTCAACATCAACTTCAAATAGTTGAGATGGCACAAAGCCCTCAGAAAGTGTGGTGATACTCCTTATTTTTAAAAGCATTATCAGCTTAAATAATTCTTTAACAAGTTATTTGGATAAACTGCCAGAAGAGGAAAGAACTTAATTTCGAATACTTCACATTGCTTAACTCAACTCAGCTGATTCCTACTCTGGTTAATAGGTCTTGGCATCAGTCTAGAGTTTTCCAGCGCATGTTGAATCAAATTATGAAAGAAGATGACGTTCTAGTTTCAGGGAAAATTAAAATCATAAGACAGTCAAGGAATTAAGGAAGAGCACATCATGAACCTAAGGTGATTGTGTATTCATGAAATCTCAAGAGTTGGAAAATAATTTAAAGGCCATCATGAATAAAAATATCACATTTATTATCTGTTTCAAGATGATTTTTTCTTTTAGGCAGATCTGAGACAACATAAAGCTATTAAAGTATATGAAAGAATAGCCTTATTAGGAAAATTTGGGTATAAAATAATCACCAGCATAATTTCATTTCATTAAACATTTTTATAATATTCAGGCAGATATTAATGCTTATGAATACTATTTGTTTGCTAAATCAGTAAACAATATTGCTTGATCAACTCATCTATCATCTAGATTCAGACAGCCTGTACATGCATAAAAAGGATAAAATAATGAAGTCTGGAGAACAGAGGAAGCTACATTATATGCTATTCAAAGCCAGGTGTGGTGGCTCATGCCTGTAATCCTAGCATTTTCGGAGGCCAAGGTAGGCAGATCACATGAGGTCAGGAGTTCGAGACCAGCCTGGCCAACATGGTGACACCCTGAGTTTACTAAAAATACAAAAGAACTAGCAGGGCATGGTGATGTGCACCTGTAATCCCAGCTACCTGGGAGACTGAGGCATGAGAATAGCTTGAACCTGGGAGGCAGAGGCTGCAGTGAGCTAAGATTGTGCCATTGCACTCCAGCCCAGCCTGGGTGACAGAGGGAGACTCCATCTTAGTGTAAAAAAAATAAATAAAAATAAAAAATAAATATATGCTATTCGATTGTTAACTAAATAAATAGGTTTTTTGGTACTATTTTGAGTCCCAAAACATTCCTGGGTGTTTAGTGGTGAGCAAAATGATGTGAACTTTCTCCTCCCAATGAGTTCACACTATCACACTATAGTTTATTAGGGAACAAATAAATAAATAAATAAATAATCTCATAAGAGAATGCAGAAAATAAAATTGAGAAATGAGCCAGGAAGGAATGAAAAATTTAACAAAATAATCTGAACAAGACTGAGTCTAGAGGGAGACATTTCTGAAGTAATGCTTGAACACAGTCTAGAGCATAAATATGAGTAGGGTAATGCAGATGGACAGAAGTTAACTGGACCAAAAGAACTGGTCACACATACTTGACCTGACTCCTTCCCATCTCTCAAGTTAATCTCAAAACATCCTTTTACTTGCTCTTTAAGAAAAAAGTCTTGACTGACTGACTCAACAAAGGAAGAGGGAGAAAATGGTTTTGAAATAGAACTAATAACGTAAGTTAGGATCATGAAGTTACTTGTAAGTCATCTTTAGTAAATTTTAGAAGCCACAGAACAATTTTTTGAACAATGTGAGTTTGGTGAGAATGAGATTTGCTTTCTTGAGAAGATCACTCTGCATGTATCATAGAGCAGATAAGTGATGATGTATAATGTATTGGAAGTTCTCAAAATATACTTGTGTGACTAAACGTAATGTCTCTTGAATTAAGGAAACACACATAACAAATGCACATCTATATAATACCACGCATAGTCATTCACATGATACCCAAAATACACACAGCACAACTATATGCATGAATAAATTTCTAATATATATACATATAATGTAAGAATATCAGACGAGCTCAACTTCTAAAAGCTTTGTGAACTTTTTATTAAACTACTGAATAAAAGATTATAAAACCCAAGAGAGATACACATAGGTACATGTATGTTTTCTAGCCTTTTCAGGTTGACAATTTCAAGGTTCCAAAACTAGTCTCTAACCAGTATAACATGTGACTGGATATGCTAAACTCTATTTCCATTTTTTCCTATCTCTTTCCATGTGACCCACTTGCTAATTGTCTCTTACGAGGTAATCATCAGATCAAATGTGAAACTTTCACTTAGGAAATGATACACTAGGAAAAAGTGTCTGAGGCCCATGTTCCTTCATTTGCTTGAAGCTCATCAGAAACTTGAATTCAAACAAAATGCCAGTTATTTTCTAAAAATACATATTCCTTAGTAAAATTCTTGACACTACATGTATTGGTACAATGAAGATAACTTTTTTCCTTAGGAAATTAGTATTGAGAACTAATCTGATTCTGGATTAAAAACAATATCAATAAACACAACAACAGCAAAAATTAGACACTGTAATGAAATGTTCATGGCTTTCCATTTCATTCAATCTTGAGGAATGGTTAGAATTGGCTGTGGCTCTGTTAATGTATAACCCATACTTTTTCTTTAGAATAGGCTTGAATGTATTTTTCCCACTTTGGCTACTTACTTGTACTGGAGCAATAATATTCCATGAGAAACGTTGAGCTCTGGACTAAAGAACTTTTAATCATGATTAAAGAAGCCATAGATAAGACACAAAATTATCAAGCTGTCATTAGCTTTGTAATTGAGAGGATATAGACCTTATTCTAGCTCCTGATCTGCTAATCTGCTTATACATCAGGACTATTTTTTAAACATGTCTTTGGTGTATTATAAAATGTATTAACAGAATTACCTATTTTTCATGGAGTTGTTTTATTTTTTTATTTAATATATGACCCCTTTGATTCCTGAGGTTTGAGTCTTACAGACTCAATAACTATTCTATTAGTATTCTTATAGACCGAAATACTTATAGACTCAATAAGTATTCTATTAGTATTCTACTTAGTATTTTAATACTAAGACTTAGAATAAATATTAGAATACTAATTAGAATTAGTATTATACTAATTTTTGTGTCCAAAAATATTAGTATTATACTGATTCTAATTAGTATTCTAATATGTATTCTATTAATATTCTATCTCAGTGTATTTTAAGTGTTCAAAAATATCTTTTGAATTCAGTTGGACATATCACTGATAAATAATTAATTTTATTTGGTTTAAAAATATGTTTCGGCTGGCGGCAGTGGCTCACACCTGCATTCCCAGCACTTTGGGAGGCTGAGGCGGGTGGATCACCTGAGGTCAGGAGTTTGAGACCAGCCTGACCAACATGGTGAAACCCAGTCCCCACTTAAAAAAAAAAATACAAAAATTAGCCGGGCGTGGTGGTGCACACCTGTAATCCCAACTACTCTGGAGGCTGAGGCAGAAGAATCCCTTGAACTCGGGAGGCAGAGGTTGCAGTGAGTCGATTTTGCACCATTGCACTCCAGCCTGGGCAAAAATAGGGAAACTCCGTCTTAAAATATATAAATAAATAAATAAATGTTTCCAAGTGTCTGTTAATCCCATATATATTTATTTGAATAGGTATGGATAAATGTGTTTATTTTCACCATATACTATGTCATGAGAGGAAGCATTTGGATGGCATGAAAGACATATGTTTCTTTTATTCTTCAGCTTAAGACTTAGGAACCACCAGTTGTTTAGTGTTCCTCACAGGGTTTTTAGAATTTCAGTTCTAGTTATTTCTGTTACTACCTCATTTATATTCTGTTACCTTATGTCTAAACTTAACTTTTTAAATAGTATTTTAGAAGTAATATATCTCTCTCTTCATCATTCTATGATTACATGTAATGAGGTTCACTATACCTCATGTTCACAGATATGTCAAATGCACGTGAATACCAAATATTGGGGACTACTCATGCTATTTGACATACATTGCCATTGCTTAACATTAGGGTATGTCCAGTCTCATGTATTTTTAGTCATTAGATGGTAATATCTTACCAAGACATTGGAACGGCATAAAATTCAAAATAGTGAACTAAAAGACAAACATCCATTAGGATATTAACTTCTTATCACATATATGGTTTTCAGATATGTTCTCCCAGTCTGCAGGCTACCTTTCATTTTGTTGATTGTTTTCGTTGTTGTGCAGAAGGTGTTTATTAGTTTGACAGTACCATTTGTTTATTTTTGCCTTTGTTGCCTGAATTTTTGGTGTGATACACAAAACAACTATTGTCAAGGTCAATATCGATGTATTTTATTTCTATGTATTCTTCTAGGATTTTTATGGTTTCATATCTTAGGTTTAGGTCTTCAATCCATTTTGAGTTAACTTTTGTGTATAAGGTGAAACAAGGATCCAGTTTCATTCTTTTACATGTGACTATCTTGTTTTCCTGATACTGTTTGTTAGACAGAGTATCCTTCCTATGTGTGTCTTCATGGTGGTCTTGTTAAAAATTAGCTGTCTGTATATTTTTTAAATTTATTTCTGGGCTTTCTATTCTGTTCCATTGGGCCATATATGTGTTTTAATGCCAGTACCACACTATTTTGATGACTACAGCTTTGCAATACAATTTTACATCAGAAATTGTGATGCAATGAACTTTGTTTTTCTTTCTCAAGATTGTTTTGGCTATAGCAAATGTTTTGTGGTTCCATACAAATTTTAGAATTGGTTTGATTTTTAATTTTTGTAAAAAATGTCATTGGAATTTTGATATGGATTTCATTGAATTTGTACATTACTTTGCATAAAATGGACATATTAACAACATTAACTCTTTAAATTCACAACATAGGATATCTTTCTATTTGTTTGTGTATTCCTCAATTTATTTCAATGTTTTAAGTGTACATATCTTTTACTTTCTTGGTTAAATTTATTCTTGGGTATTTGATTTTGATGCTATTGTAAATTGAATTGTTTTCTTCATTTTTTTTTCATAAAACTTGATTGGCAAATATATGTGACTGATTTTATATGTTGACCCTGTGTTCTGTGACTTTATTGAATTAATTTATTGGTACTAGCAGTTTTGTCTGAAGTTGTTGAGGTTTTCTTAATAGAAGATTATGTCATCTGCAACAGAAATAAATTTAAGTTTTGTTCTTTTCAATTTGAATGTCTTTTTTTTTCTTGTCTGATTGCTCTTGCTAGTACTATGTTGGATGGAAGTGGTGAGACCAAATATTTGATAAGGGGTTAATATGTAAAAGACATAAGAAACTCATGCAGCTCACATCAGAAAAGAAACAATCCTATTACAAAATGGAAAAAGGAAGTGATTAGAATTTTTTTTTTCACAAAGAAGACATACAAATGACCAACAGATATATGAAATGTGTTTAATATCAATAATCATCAGGGAAATGCAAATCAAAATCACAATGCTATATCATCTTACACCTGTTAGATCAGATAATATTGTTGTTATTATTGTGATATAGTCTTGCTCTGCTGTCCAGGCTGAAGTGCAGTGATGCAATCTTGGCTTACTGCAAATTCTGCGTCCCAGTTTCAAGTGATCCTTCCACCTCAGACTTCTGAGTAGCTGGCATTACAGTTGCACACCACCACGCCTGGCTAATTTTTGAATTTTTTGTAGAGATGGTGTGATAGTTAATATTGAGTGTCAGTCAACTTGATTGTATTGAAGAGTGCAAAGTATTGTTTCTGGGTGTGTGTGTGAAAGTGTTGGCAAAGGAGATTAATATTTGAGTCAGTGGATTGGGAAAGGCAGACCCACCCTTAATCTGGGTGGGCATCATCCAATCAGCTGCCAGTGTGCTTAGAATAAAAGCAGGCAGAGCAACTTGCTGAGCCTTCTGTTCTCCATCTTTCTTCTATGCTGGATGCTTTCTGTCCTTGAACACTGGACTCCAAGTTCGTTAGCTATTTTTATTTTGGGCCTACACCAGTGGTTTGCCAGGGACTCTCAGATGTTCAAACACAGGTTGAAGGCTGAACAGCTAGCTTCCCTACTTTTGAGATTTTGGGACTTGGACTGGCTTCTTTGCTCCTCAGCTTCCAGACGGTCTATTGTGGAACTTCATCTTGTGCTTGTAAGTCAAATCTCCTAATAAACTACCCTTCATGTATTTATCTATACTATTAGTTCTGTCCCTTTAGAGAACCCTGACTAATACAGATGGGGTGTCACCTTGCTGCACAGTCTGGTCTTAAACTCCTGGGTTCAAGTGAGCCTCCCAAAGTGCTGGGATTATAGGTATGAGCCACAGCGCCTGGCCTAGGTCAGCTATTATGAAAAAGATAAGAAATAACAAGTTCTGGTAAGGATGTGGAGGAAAGGGAATCCTGGCACACTATTGGTGGGAATAAAATTGGTACAGCCATTATGAAAAGCAGTATGAAAATTCCTCAAAAAATTAAAAATAGAACCATCATATGACCCAGAAATCTATTTTCTCAGTGTATACCCAAAGAAAATTAAATTAGCACCTCATAGAAGTAACTGCATTCCCATGTTCATTGCAGTGTTATTCAAAATAGTCAACATATGAAAACAACTTAAGTGTTCATTGATGAATTTATGGATAAAAAATTGTAACATATATATAAAAGTGAAATATTATTCAGTCTTAATAGAGAATAAAATACTTTCCTTGTGACAATGTGGAATAATATTGTATACAGGAAGTGTGATGTGAGTGTGGATTTTGGAAGCTCTTACCCAAGCACGCGCGCACGCACACACACACACACACACACAAGCACCTATGGAGGTGATAAATATGCTAATTTGCTTGAGAGCAGTGATTTCTTTACTATGTATGTGTATAACCAAACATCATGTGGTATACCTTAAATACAAACAGTAAAAATACATTTTTAAAAGGGATAAAAATCCATTAGGGCTTCCCCATGCTTTAATTGGTCCCCAATGTTGAAGTATTTTAATCTTTAGCCATTAATCATGTAAGTCTACAACTTTTATTAGCTACATTCCTGCTATCAGTTTAAATATATTTTTCAGCAAAAATAGAAACCAACACCAAAAGCAAAGCAGATTCTATCCATACATATTATAGAGGAACTTTTTGGATATAGGCTTTTGATGACTATTCACTAAACCCCGTTTAAATGAACAATTTTGCAAGATGACAATAGAGACGTTAAATATAATTAATCTTTCAGGTTATGCTGAATGTTTCACTTGAAAAGGAGAAAAATAATTGATGTGGGAATAGGTAGCAAACTATACTGGAAAACATGATCAAAGATTATGAAAATAGAGTTTATTCTCTGGCATGCTGCTTTCAGTTATATTCATTGAATTGTCCATTAGTTTATATTCTAGGACATAATTTTTATTTGCAATTTTTCATTAGACATTTTCTGCACCCATGTTGTTATATTTCAAAGACAGTATTTGTTGTTGCTGCCATTATGAGTATCATAGAATGAAACCTTATTACTTTGAAATGCAAAACATAGGAAATAGGAGACTTTGAATCAATCACTTCAGGACTATGTAAATATATTGTTAAAATATTAAAATATATTTATTTAAGAGTTAAAGCAGGTGTTTCAAATTCCACTGTTTATTTTGACAAGTTTAATAAAGCTTTACTGAATAAAATTTATTTTTCTATTTATTCTAAAATCTTCCTTCTTCAAAAGTTTGTCTGTATATTTTATTCTTTCTCTTTGTCACTTGACTAATAAACCTTAACTTTACTGTGGGTCTTTGAAATAAGTCTAGCAACCATTATTTTTACTAGTATCCTATTTGTTGTATGCAGCAATGATTGTTATTGTATTAGAGAAAACATATTTTACTGTTTCTTTAAAGATTCAGTTTCTGAAACTAAAGAAAGTTATAAAAGTATGTGACTTTCTATTAGTTTACATACTTTAGTGTGTTTTATGCAATTATACTAATACAAATAATGCAAAAAGAACAATTTTCTACAACTGCAAATAATCTACATACCTATCTTTCTTATTTTTTCTTTCTTTTCTTTTTTTTCTTATTTCTTCTAGCAAAGTGTTTTTGTAGTCAAACTTACTATAGGTAGGTCTATTTTCTTACATGAATTTTCTTAAAATTAGCATAAAGCCAAAGAAAACAACAACATGAAAGCTTGTGTGGCTATGCAGGAAATGCAAAAATTTTCTGCCAACACTGTATACTTTTATTACAAAGGTAGAATTTTTTCCCCAATCCAGGCAACTACAAAATATTTAGATACAGATTTTCATAAATTGACAAGATTTCATCTGATAGCTGCTGTCTAATTATTATATTTTTCCTCATTAAGAATATTGAATTTTAAATTTCTTTCTCAAGTGTTAGGAAAAATATTGACTCCAGTTTTGCAAAAAGTTTGTACAGTTTTTTTAGATTACACCTTCAGAACAGATTAAGCAATATATAATATACTTATGTCCTAGATTAACACAAATAAAATAATTTTGAACCTGGATTCTAAGTTTATAAGATATTCAACAACATTGATATTTCAAAAAGTGTCAACTGAGCTGTAAGCTTTAGTTTCAGACAAATAAAAAATCCAGGGGACCCAGGATTCATTTAAAATCCTGGCTAAATGTCCACATCAGAAAGCTAGAAAGATCTCAAATCAACACCCTAACATCACAATTAAAAGAGCTAGAGAACCAAGAACAAACAAATCGAAAAGCTAGCAGAGGACAAGAAATAACTAAGATTAGTGCAGAACTGAAGGACAAAAGAAAACCTTCCAAAATATCAATGAATCCAGGAGCCGTTTTTTTGTTGTTTTTTTTTTTTTTTTAATTAACAAAATAGATAGACTGCAAGCTAGACTAATAAAGAAGAAAAAGAGAAGAATCAAAAAGACACAATACAAAAATCTTAAAGGGGATATTATGAATTACCCCACAGAAATACAAACTGCTGTCAGAGAATATTATAAACACCTCTACTCAAATACACTAGAAAATCTAGAAGAAATGGATAAATTTCTGGACACATACACCCTCCCAAGACTAAATCAGAAAGAAGTCGAATCTATGAATAGACCAATAACAAGTTATGAAATCAAGGAAGTAATTAATGGCCTACCAACCAAGAAAAGCCCAGGACCAGAGGGATTCACGGCCGAATTCTACCAGAGGTACAAAGAGGAGCTGGTACCATTCCTTCTGAAATGATTCCAAACAATTTAAAAGGAGAGACTCCTTCCTAACTCATTTTATGAGACCAAAATCATCCTGATACCAAAACCTGTAAGAGACACAACAAAAAAAGAAAACTTCAGGCCAATATCCTTGATGAACATTGATGCGAAAATCCTGAATAAAATACTGGCAAAATGAATCCAGCAGCACATCAACAAGCTTATCCATCATGATCAAGTTGGCTTCATCCCAGGAATGCAAGACTGGTTCAACATACACATATCAATAAATATAACTCATCACATAAACAGAATCAATGAAAAAAACCACATGATTATTTCAATAGATGCAAAAACCCCTTCAATAAAATTCAACGTGCTTTCATGTTAAAATCTCTCAATAAACTAGGCATAGATGAAACATATCTCAAAATAATAAAAACTATTTATGACAAACACACAGCAAATATCATACTGAATGGGTAAAAACTGGAAGGATTCCCTTGGAAAACGGGCACAAGACAAGAATGCCTTATCTTATTGCCCCTATTTAACATAGTATTGGAAGCTCTGGCCAGGGCAATCAGGCAACAGAAAGAAATAAAGGTATTCAAATAGGAAGAGAGGAAGTCCAATTCTCTCTGTTTGCAGATGACATTATTCTATATTTAGAAAACCCCATTGTCTCAGCATCAATACTCATTAAGCTGATAAGTCATACTGCCGCAAAGTATCATTTATAGATTTAATGCTATTCCCATCAATCACTACCATTGACTATACCTCACAACAAGTAGGAAAAGCTACTTTAGCCATTTCATAAATGGAACAAAAATTCACCGTAGCTACCATATAGCCAAGACAATACCTAAGCAAAACAGCTAACAAAGTATGTGAAGGGCATCATCACTAGCTGAACTTCAAACTACTGCTATAAGAATATAATAACCAAAACAGGCATGGTACAGTGGCTCACGCCAATAATCCCAGCACATATGGGAGTCCACTGCAGGTGGAACATAAGGTCAAGAGATCCTCAGAAACAACATGGCCATACATCATGACAACCATCTGATCTTTCACTAAACTGGACAAAATACGAAGTAATGGGGAAGAGGCATTAGCTCACACTTGTAATACCAGCACTTTGGTAGGCTGAAGCGAAAGGATCATGAGCTCAGTTAGTATGTGAGAAAAGCCTGGCCAAGACTGGTGAAACCCCTTCCTCACTATCTTATACAAAAATTAAGCTCAAGCATAGATGGTAAATACTTAAATGTAAAACCCCAAACCATTAAAACCCTAGAAGAAAACCTGAGGCAATACTATTGCAGGAACATAAGCGTAGGTAAAGACTTGCAGTGAGCTAAAATCATGCCAAAAGCAATTGCAACCAAAGCCACAATTGACACACTGGATCTTTAATTAAACTAAAAAAATCAGCTGGGCGTGGTCGTGCACAGCAAAAGAACCAGCTATCATCACGAGGCTGAAGATGAAGCAATCTACATGGAACCTGGGAGAAAATGTTTGCAATCTGTCCATTTCACAAAGGTGTAATATCCAGAATCTACAAACAACTTAAACAAATGTACAAGAAAAAAACAACCCCATCAAAACTGGGCAAAGTATATGATCAGACACTTCTCAAAAGTAGACATTTATGTGGCCAACAAACATATGAAAAAATGCTCAACATCACTAATCATTAGAAAAATGCAAATCAAAACCACAATGAGATACCATCTCATGCCAGTCAGAATGGTGATTATTAAAAAGTCAAGAAACAACAGATGCTGGACAGGATGTGGAGAAATAGAAATGCTTTTATACTGTTGGTGGGAATGTAAATTAGTTCAACCATTTGGGAGACAGTGTGGCAATTCCTCCAGGATTGAGAACCAGAAATACCATTTGACCCAGCAATTCCATTACTGGGTATATACCCAAAGGAATATAAATCATTCTACTATAAAGACACATCCACATGTATGTTTGTTGCAGCACTATTTACAGTAGCAAAGACATGCAACCAATTCAAATGCCCATCAGTGACAGACTGGATAAAGAAAATGTGGTACATACTCACCATGGAATACTACGCAGCATAAAAAAATAATGAGATCATGTCCTTTGCAGGGACATGGATGAAGCTGGAAGCCATCATCATCAGCAAACTAACACAGAAACAGAATACTGAATACCATATGTTCTCACTCATAAGTGGGAGCTGAACAATGAGAACACATGGACACAGGGAGGGGAACAACACAAAAAAAGTACAAACATGTACCTCCTTATACATTTTCTTACAAATATTTCACATAAATATAGCAAAGTTTTCCTTCCCATCTTTTATGTTTTCATTGTTTATATATAATTTCCTTATTCCTGGATTAAATATGCAAATTTTATCATCTAAAAATGATTTTATACATCCATTGAGCTACCTTTATCCTTTTTTTTCTGAGCCTTGTTAGTTTATTTCCTGATTAAAAATAATTTCTTCTTTCTCTAACCAAAAACTAGAAATTTCAGTTCTAGGTTTATTCATCCAGTATATTTTTATGCATATTCATTTTTCAGTAAAAGGGACAATGATACTGATATTATTTTAGCTTGTTAACTTACACATATTATAAACTGATTTCTACATCATAAAATATATAATTTTGAGGAGTTCATTTGTTTAGTGAATAACAATAATAGTTTTTAGGGGTAAAATCAAATGGAAATAATCTAAATGTACTATGGCATAATACCTTTTGTATGTAAAACCTTTAAGTATATTTAAAACATTATTTCTTTAGCCGGGCGCGGTGGCTCACGCCTGTAATCCCAGCACTTTGGGAGGCCGAGGCGGGCGGATCACAAGGTCAGGAGATCGAGACCACGGTGAAACCCCGTCTCTACTAAAAAATACAAAAAAATTAGCCGGGCGCAGTGGCGGGCGCCTGTAGTCCCAGCTACTCAGGAGGCTGAGGCAGGAGAATGGCGCGATCTCGGCTCACTGCAAGCTCCGCCTCCCGGGTTCACGCCATTCTCC
>NW_022161139.1:0-22711 GCF_008728515.1 Papio anubis | reverse complement strand
AGAAAGCTACTTTCTAGTTTTTATGGGAGGATATTTCCTTTGTCATCGTAAGCTTCATTGTGCTAAGAAATATCCCGATGCATATTTCAAGAAAACAGTGTTAGCAAACGGATCGATGAAAAGGAAAGTGTAATTCTGTGAGTTGCATTCACATGTCACAATGCAGTTTCTCAGAACGCTTCTTTCCAGTTTTTATCTGAGGATATTTCCCTTTTCACCATAGCCCTCCATGGGCTCCCAAATATCAATTTGCCAATGCCACGAGAACAGTCTTAGCAAACGGCTTCATGAGGAGAGAGCTGTAACTCTGTGAGATGAATTCACAGATCACAAAGAAGTTTCTCAGAAAGCTTCTGTCTCATTTTTATCAGAGGATATTTCCTTTGGCCCTATAGTCTTCAAAGGGATCCGAAATATCAGTTCTCAGATTCCACAAAAACCGGGCTAGCCAACGGCTCCATGAAATACAGCTGTAACTCAGTGAGTTGAATTCACACATCACAAAGCAGTTTCTCAGAAAGCGTCTTTCTGTTTTGGGCTGAGGTTATTTGTGGTCTCGGAGTGCCACCGTGTGTCTTATTGCAGATTCTGTGAAAACACTCTTAGCAAGCTTCTCAATGAAAACAAGGATGTAACCCTGTGAGCTGAATTCACCACACCAAAGAAGTTTCTGAGAAGGCTTCTCTGCAGATTTGTCTGAGGTTCTTTCATGATTCACCGTGGGATTCAACGATATCCAATATATCACTTCTGAGATTCCACAAAATCAGTGCTAGCAAACTCCTCCATGAAAGAGTGGTGTAACACTGTGAAATGAATTCACACATCACAAAGCGGTTTCTCAGAAAGCTTCATTCCGGTTTTTCTTGGAGGATATTTCCTTTGTCCTTCTACTCTTCAAACCCATCCGAAATATCAGTTCTCAGAATCCACAAAAACAGGGCTAGCAAACGGCTGCACGAAATAGTGGTGTAACTCTGGGAGATGAAGTCACATATCAGAAAGCAATTTCTCAGAAAGCTTCTTTCACGTTTTTATCTGAGGATATCTCCTTGGTCACTGTAAGCTGCATAGCGCTCAGAAATATCCCGATGCAGATTTCAAGAAAAGTGTGTTAGCAAACTGATGCCTGAAGAGAAAAGCGTAACTCTGGGAGTTGCAATCACACATCGCAGTGCAGTTTCTCAGAACGCTTCTTTCCAGTTTTTATCTGAGGATAGTTCCTTTTTCACCAGAACCCTCAATGAGCTCACAAATATCACTTTGCAAATTCCACGAGAACAGTGTTAGCAAACTGCTACAAGAAGGGAAAGGTGAAACTCTGTGTGACGAAGTCACACATCAGAAAGCAATTTCTGAGAAAGCTTCTTTCCAGTTATTATCTGAGGATATTTCCTTTTTCACCATAGGCCTCAAGGTGCTCCCAAATATCGCTTTGCAGATTCCACGAAAACAGTGTTAGCAAACTGCTTCATGAAGACTAAGTTGTAACTCTGTGAGATGAATTCACATATCACAAAGAAGTTTCTCACAAAACTTATTTCACGTTTTTAATAGAGGGTATTTCCTTTATCAGCACAGGCCTCAATGCAGTCCAAAGTAGCCCTTCTCAGGTTCCTCAAAGACAGTGTTAATCGACTGCTCCATGAAACATATGTGTAACTCTATGAGATGAATTCACACATCAGAAGGAAGTTTCTAAGAAAGCTTCTTTCACGTTTTTATCTGAGGATATCTCCTTTGTCACCGTAAGCTTCATTGCGCTAAGAAGTAAACCATTGCAGATTTCAAGAAAAATGTGTTAGCAAACTCATCTCTGAAGAGAATTGTGTAACTCTGTAAGTTGCATTGTCACATCGCAGTGCATTTTCTCAGAACGCTTCTTTCCAGTTTTTATCTGAGGATATTTCCTTCGTCACCATAGCCCTCAATGAGCTCCCAAATATCACTTTGCAGAATCCACGATCACAGTGTTAGCAAACTGCTACAAGAAGGGAAAGGTGAAACTCTGTGTGATGAATTCACATATCACAAAGGAGTTTCTCACAAAGCTTTCTTCACGTTTTTAATGGAGGATATTTCCTTTCTCAGCCTAGGCCTCAATGAGATCCAAAGTAGCCCTTGTCAGGATCCTCAAAGGCAGTGTTAATTGTCTGCTCCATGAAACGTAAGCGAAACTCTGTGAGATGAATTCACACATCACAAAGAAGTTTCTAAGAAAGCCTCTTTCACGTTTTTATCTGAGGATATCTCCTTTGTCACCGTAAACTTCATTGCGCTAAGAAGTATCCCATTGCAGATTTCAAGAAAAGTGTGTTAGCAAACTGATGCCTGAAGAGAAAAGTGTAACTCTGGGAGTTGCATTCACACATCGCAGTGCAGTTTCTCAGAACGCTTCTTTCCAGTTTTTATCTGAGGATATTTCCTTTTCCACCAGAGCCCTCAATGAGCTCCCAAGTATCACTTAGCAAATTCCACGAGAACACAGTGTTAGCAAACTGCTATGAGAAGGGAAAAGTGAAACTCTATGTGTCGAAGTCACACATCAGAAAGCAATTTCTGAGAAAGCTTCTTTCTAGCTATTATCTGAGGATATTTCCTTTTTCACCATAGGCCTCAAGGCGCTCCCAAATATCACTTTGCAGATTCCACGAAAAGTGTTAGCAAACTCCTTCATGAAGACTTATTCTCCCTTTTGGAGAATGAGCTACCACAGGACATTTGGGAGTATATGAACAGCTATGGTGACAAAGAATGTATCCTCAGACAAAAACAGGAAACAAGATTTCTGTAAAACTGCTTTGTGATAGATATGTTTATGCATCTCACATGGATAAAACTTTCTTTCTATTACACAGTGTTGAAACTGCTTCATGGACGGATTTGTGAAGGGACATTCGAGAGTACATTCACGCTTGACATTAAATAGGAGATATTTTCAAATATCTGACGAGTGCGTTCATTTCAGAGAGTTAAACCTTACACTACGTTGCCCAGTTTGGAAACTCTGTCTTTGAGGAATCTGAGAAGGTATAATAAGTGGCGCCCAGAGGCTTCTTGTGAGAAAGGAAACGTCTTCCGATGAGAAGTGGAGAGAAGCTTTTGGAGCAACTGCTTTGTACTATTTGTATTCATCTCATAGAGTTGAATCATACTTTGGATTGAGGAGTTTGAAATCACTGTTTCTGTGGAACCTGAGAAAGGACATTTGGGAACGCTCTTAAGAATATGCTGAAAAAGACATAACCTCCAATTAAAACCAAAAGGAAACTGTGAAACTGCTCTAGGCC
The DNA here is from genome assembly GCF_008728515.1 of Papio anubis. Taxonomy (NCBI): domain Eukaryota; kingdom Metazoa; phylum Chordata; class Mammalia; order Primates; family Cercopithecidae; genus Papio; species Papio anubis. The sequence continues at coordinate 19,421 of NW_022161139.1, read as the reverse complement.
ACGAGAAGTCCACTCGCACTCCTAAGCTTCTGTTTTCATTTGGCAGTATTCTAACACTGTTTTAGGTGAGACACCTAAGGGACACTTGGGAACGCTTTGAGGCTTATGGTGCAAACGGAAATATCTTCAGATAGATACAGGAGAGAAGATTTCCGAGGAGTTGCTTTTGACGTGTACATTTCACTCACAGAGTGAAACCTTTCTTCTCATAGAGGATTGGGGAATCCCGTTTGGAGAAAACGCTACCAGGGGACATTCGGGAGTATACAGACGGCTATGGTGAAAAAGGAATTATCCTCAGACAAAAACTGGAAAGAAGCGTTCTCTCACACAGCTTTGTAATAGATATGTCTAATCACCTCACTTAGATAAATCTTCCTTTCTATTATGCAGTTTGGAAACTGCGTCATGGACGGATTCCCGAAGGGACATTCGGGAGCATATTATGGCTTATGAGGAAATAGGAAATATCACCAGATAAAAACTGGAGAGAAGCTTTTGGAGAAATAACTTTGTGATGTGTGCATTCCACCCAGGGAGTTATATCTCTTTTCTCGTAAGACAGTGTTTGAACACTCTTCTTGTAAAACTGAAAAAGGGATATTTTGTAGTGCTTGGAAGAATATGGCGAAAAGTGAAATATCCGGGAATAAAACCCAGAAAGCAACGTTCCAAGAAACTTCTCTCTGGCGTGTGCATTCATTTCAGAAAGTTAAAGTTGACACTACGTTGCCCAGTTTGGAAACTCTATCTCTGATTAATCTGTGAAGGGATATTAAGTGGCTCACGGATGCTTGCAGTGGAAAGTAAATGTCTTAAAATGAAAAGTGGAGAGAAGTTTTTGGAGAACCTCGTTTGTGATGTGTGTATCCATCTCATAGAGTTAAATCATTCTTTGTATTGAGCAGTTTGAAATCACTGTTTCTGTGGAAACTGAGAAAGGACATTTGGGAAGACTCTTAAGAATATGCTGAAAAAGAAATACCCTCCAATAAAAACCAGAAGGAAACTTTCTGTGAAACTGCTCTAGGTCACGTGCATTCCACTGGCACATTTAAGCTTCTGTTTTAATTGACTATTATTCTAACACTGTTTTAGGTGGGTCAGCTAAGGGATACTCGGGAGCGCTTTGAGGCTTACGTTGAAATGGCAATATCTTCAGATAGATACTGGAGAGAAGATTTCCATGGAGCTACCTTGTTACGTGTGCATTCCACCCACAGAGTTATACCTTTCTTTTCATAGAGGAAGGGGGAATCCCTTTTGGTGAATGAGCTACCACGGGACATTTGGGAGTATACGGACGGCTATGGTGAAAAAACAAGTATCCTCAGACAAAAACTGGAAAGAAGCTTTCTGTGAAACTGCTTTGTGATAGATATGTCTATGCATCTCACATAGATAAAACTTTCTTTCTATTATGCAGTTTTGAAACTGCATCATGGACAGATTTGTGAAGGGACATTCGGGAGCACATTCGCGCTTAGTGTTAAATAGGAGATTTATTCAGATAAAAACTGGAGAGAAGTTTTCTGAGAAACTGCGTTGTGATGTGTGCATTCCACAGGGCGTTATTCCTTTTTTCTCATAACAGTGTTTGAGTACTCTTCCAGAAAAACTGAAAAAGTGATATTTTGTAGCGCGTTGGAGACTATGGCAAAAAGTGAAATAAAAACCAGAAAGAAACGTTCCAAGAAACAGTTCTCTGGGGTGTGCTTTCATTTCAGAGTGCTAAACCTTCCACTACATTGCCCAGTTTGGAAACTCTGTCTTTAAGCAATCTGGGAAAGATTTTAAGTGGCACCCAGATTCCTGTGGTGAAAAAGGAAATGTCTTCCAATGTGAAGTGGAGAGAAGCTTTTGGAACAAGTGCTTTGTGATGTGTGTGTTCATCTCATAGAGTTAAATCATTCTTTGCATTGAGCAGTTTGAAATCACTGTTTAGTGGAACCTGATAAAGGATATTTTGGAACGCTCTTAAGAATATGCTGAAAAAGTAATATCCTCCGAAAAAAACAATTAGGAAACTTTCTGTTAAACTGCTCTAGGTCACTTGAATTGCATTCACAGAGTTAAGCTTCTGTTTTCACTGAGCAGTATTCTAACATTGTTTTAGGTGAGCCAGCTAAGGGATACTCGGGCGTGCCATGAGGCTTACGGTGAAAACGGAAATATCTTCAGATAGATATGGAGAGAAGATTTCCGAGGAGCTCCTTTGTGACGTGTGCATTCCACTCGTCATAGTGTTGATACTGCGTCTTAAACGAATTGATACTCGTCACAGATGGATTCGCGAAGCGACATTCGGACACACATTCAGGCTTTTGGAGAAATAGAAAATATCTTCTGATCAATACTGGAGTGAAGCTTTCTGAGAGACTGCTTTGTGATGTGTGCATTCCACTCAGGGAATTATACCTCTTTTCTCATCAGGCAGTGTGTGTACACTGGTCCTGTAAAACTGAAAAAGTGATATTTTGCAGCGCTTTAAGACTATGGTGAAAAGTGAAATATCTGGAAATAAATCCCAGAAAGAAGCGTTCCAAGAAAATGCTCTCTGACGAGTGCATTCATTTCAGAGAGTTAAAGCTTCCACCACCTTGCCCAGTTTGGAAACTAAATCTTTGAGGAATCTGTGAAGGGATATTAAGTGGCACCCGGAGGCTTCTGGTGAGAAAGGAAAAGTCTTCGCATGAAAACTGGTGAGAAGCTTTTGGAGCAACTGCTTTGCAATGTGTGTATTCATCTCATAGAGTTGAATCATTCTTTAGATTGAGCAGTTTGAAATCACTGTTTCTGAGGAACCTGAGAAAGGACATTTGGAAACGCTTTTAATAATATGTGGAAAAAGACATAACCTCTGATAAAAACCAGAAGGAAACTTTCTGTGAAACTGGTCTAGGTCACGTGAAGTCCACTCACACTGTTAAGCTTCTGTTTTCATTGGGCAGTATTGTAACACTGTTTTAGGTTCATCTGCTAAGGACCACTTGGGAGCGCTTTGAGGCTTATGGTGAAAACGGAAATATCTTCAGATAGATACTGGAGAGAAGATTTCTGAGGAGGTGCTTTTGACGTGTACATTCCACTCACAGAGTGAAACCTTTCTTCTCATAGAGGATTGGGGAATCCCATTTGGAGAAAACGCTACCAGGGGACATTCGGGAGTATACAGACGGCTATGGTGAAAAAGGAATTATCCTCAGACAAAAACTGGAAAGAAGCGTTCTCTCACACTGCTTTGTAATAGATATGTCTATTCATCTCACATAGATACATCTTTCTTTCTATTACGCAGTTTTGAAACTGCGTCGTGGATGGATTCCTGGTGGGACATTCGGGAGCACATTAAGGCTTCTGGGGAAATAGGAAATATCACCAGATAAAAACTGGCGCGAAGATATCGGAGAAACCGCTTTGTGATGTGTGCATTCCACCTAGGGAGTTGTACCTCTTTTCTCATAAGACAGTGTTTGAACACTGTTCCTGTAAGAATGAAAAAGGGATATTTTACACCGCTTTGAAGAATACGGTGAAAAGTGAAATATCCGGGAATAAAACCCAGAAATCAACGTTCCCAGAAACTTCTCTCTTTCGTGTGCATTCACTTCAGAGAGTTAAAGATGACCCTATGTTGCCCAGTTTCGATACTCTGTCTCTGATTAATCTGTGAAGGAATATTAAGTGGCGCTCAGATGCTTGCAGTGAGAAAGGAAACGTCTTTAAATGAAAACTGGAGAGAAGCTATCTGAGAGCCTGGTTTGTGATGTGTGTATAAATATCATACAGTTAAATCATTCTTTGGATTGAGCAGTTTGAAATCACTGTTTCTGTGGAAACTGAGAAAGGACATTTGGGACACTCTTAAGAATATGCTGAAAAAGAAATACCCTCCAATACAAACCAGAAGGATGCTTTCTGTGAAACTGCTCTAGGTCACGTGCATTCCACTCTAACACTTAAGCTTCTGTTTTCATTGACCAGTATTCTAACACTGTTTTAGGTGAGTCAGCTAAGGGATACTCGGGAGCACTGTGAGGCTTACGGTGAAAATGGAAATATCTTCAGATAGATACTGGAGAGAGGATTTCCGTGGAGCTGTTTTGTTACGTGTGCATTCCTCTCACAGAGTTATACGTTTCTTCTCATAGAGGATGGGGGAATCCAATTTGGAGAATAAGCTACCATGGGACATTTGTGAGTATATGGACAGCTATGGTGAAAAAGCAAGTATCCTGAGACAAAAACTGGAAAGAAGCTTTCTGTGAAACTGCTTTGTGATAGATATGTCTATGCATCTTACATAGATAAAACTTTCTATCTATTACGCAATTTTGAAACTGCGTCACAGACGGATTTGCCAAGGGACATTCTGGAGCACATTCGTGCTTGACATTAAATAGGACCTATCTTCAGATAAAAACTGGAGAGAAGCTTTCTGAGAAACTGCGCTGTGATGTGTGCATTCCACAGGGCGTTATACATTTTTTCTCATAGCAGTGTTTGAGCACTGTTCCTGTAAAACTGAAAAAGTGATATTTGGCAGCGCATTGAAGACTATGGCAGAAAGTGAAATATCCGGAAATTAAAACCAGAAAGAAACTTTCCAAGAAACTGCTCTCTGGGGTGTACATTCATTTCAGTGAGTTAAAGCTTCCACTACATTGAGCAGTTTGGAAACTCTTTTTTTGAGGAATCTGGGAAGGGATATTAAGTGGCGCCCAGATTCTTGTGGTGGGGAAGAAAACGTCTTCCGATGAGAAGTGGAGAGAAGCTTTCGGAGCAAGTGCTTTGTGAGGTGTATATTCATCTCCTAGAGTTAAATCATTCTTTGGACTGCACAGTTTAAAATCACTGTTTCTGTGGAACCTCAGAAAGGAAATTTGGGAACGCTCTTAAGAATATGCTGAAAAAGTAATACCCTCCAATAAAAACCAGAGGAAAACTTTCTGTGAAACTGCTCTAGGTCACGTGAATTGCATTCGCACAGTTAAGCTTCTGTTTTCATTGAGCAGTATTCTAACACTGTTTTAGGTGAGTCAGCTAAGGGATACTCGGGAGCGCCTTGAGGCTTATGGTGAAAACGGAAATATCTTCAGATAGATACTGGAGAGAAGATTTCCGAGGAGATCCTTTGTGACGTGTGCATTCCACTCATCATAATGGTGATATTGGATCGTAGACGGATTGATACTCATCATAGACGGATTCGCGAAGGGACATTCGGAGACACATTCAGGCCTGTGGGGAAACAGGAAATATCTTCTGATAAATACTGGAGTGAAGCTTTCTGAGAGACTGCTTTGTGATGTGTGCATTCCACTCAGGGAATTATACCTCTTTTCTCATAAGGCAGTGTTCGAACACTGTTCCTGTAAAACCGAAAAAGTGATATTTTGCAGCGTGTTGAAGACTATGGCAAAAAGTTAAATATTCGGAAATACAAATGAGAAGGAAACATTCCAAGAAACTGTTCTCTGGGGTGTGGATTCATTACAGAGAGTTAAAGTTTCCACTACATTGCTCCGTTTGGATACTCTCTCTCTGAGGAATCTGGGAAGGGATATTAAGTGGCGCCCAGATTCTTGTGGTGAGAAAGGAAACGTTTTCTGATGAGAAGTGGAGAGGAGCTTTCGGAGCAAGTGCTTTGTGTTGTGTGTGTTCATATGATAGTTTTAAATCATTCTTTGGATTGAACAGTTTGAAATCACTGTTTCTGAGTAACCTGAGAAACAACTTTTGGGAACGCTCTTAAGAATATGTGGAAAAAGACATAACCTCCAATAAAAACCAGAAGGAAACTTTCTGTGAAACCACTCTAGGCCACGTGATGTCCACTCACACTGTTAATCTTCTGTTTTCATTGGGCAGTATTGTAAGACTCTTTTAGGTGTGTCTCCTAAGGGACACTAGGTAACGCTTTGAGGCTTATGTTCACCATAAGGAAATATCTTCAGATACATACTGTAGAGAAGATGTCTGAGGAGGTGCTTTTGACGTGTACATTCCACTCATAGGGTGAAACCTTTCTTCTCATAGTGGATTGGGGAATCCTGTTTGGAGAAAACACTACCAGGGGACATTCCAGAGTATACAGATGGCTATGGTGAAAAAGGAAGTATCCTCAGACAAAAACGGCAAAGAAGCGTTCTCTCACAGAGCTTTGTAATAGATATATGTATTCATCTCACTTAGATAAATCTTTCTTTCTATTATTCAGTTTTGAAACTGCGTCATGGACAGATTTCCGAAGAGATATTCAGGAGCACATTAAGGCTTCTGGGAAAATAGGAGATATCACAAGATAAAAACTGGAGAGAAGTTTTCGGAGAAACCGCTTTGTGATGTGTGCATTCCACCCAGGGAGTTATACTTCTTTTCTCGTAAGACAGTGTTTGAACACTGTTCCTGTAAATTGAAAAAGGGATATTTTTCAGCGCTTTGAAGAATATGGCAAAAAGTGAAATATCCGGGAATAACACCCACAAAGCAACGTTCCAAGAAACTTCTCTCTGGCGTTTGCATTCATTTCAGAAAGTTAAAGTTGACACTACGTTGCCCAGCTTGGAAACTCTGTCTCTGATTAATCTGTGAAGGGATATTAAGTGGCGCCTGGATGCTTGGGGTGAGAAAGGAAACGTCTTAGAATGAGAACTGGAGAGAAGCTTCCAGAGAACCTGGTTTGCAATGTGTGTATCCATCTCACAGAGTTAAATCATTCTTTGTATTGAGCAGTTTGAAATCATTGTTTCTGTGGAAACTGAGAAAGGACATTTGGGAACACTCTTAAGAATACGCTGAAAAAGTAATACCCTCCAATAAAAACGAGAAGGAAACCTTCTGTGAGACTGCTCTAGGACAACTGCATTCCACTCGCACATTTAAACTTCTGTTTTCATTGACCAGTATTCTAACACTGTTTTAGGTGAGTCAGCTAAGGGATACTCGAGAGCGCTTTGAGGCTTACGTTGAAATGGCAATATCTTCAGATAGATACTGGAGAGAAGATTTCCGTGGGGCTGCTTTGTTACGTGTGCATTCCAGTCACACAGTTATACTTTTCTTCTCATAAAGGATGGTGGAAACCCATTTGGAGAACAAGTTGCCACGTGACATTTGGGAGTATATGGACGGCTGTGGTGAAAAAGCAAGTATCATCAGACAAAAACTGGAAAGAAGCTTTCTGTGAAACTGCTTTGTGATAGATATGTCTATGCATCTCACATAGATAAAGGTTTCTTTCTATTACGCAGTTTTGAAACTGCATCATGGACGGATTTGCGAAGGGACATTTGGGAGCACTTTCGCGCTGGACGTTAAATAGGAGATATCTTTAGGTAAAAACTGGAGAGAAGCTTTCTGAGAAACTGCGTTGTAATGTGTGCTTTCCATAGGGCTTTATACCTTTTTTCTCATAGTAGTGTTTGAGCACTGTTCCTGTAAAACTGAAAAAGTGATATTTGGCAGCACCTTGAAGACTATGGTAAAAAGTGAAATATCCAGAAATAAAAACCAGAAAGAAACGTTCCAAGAAACTGCTCTCTGGGGTGTGCATTCATTTCAGAGAGTTAAAGCTTCCACTACGTTGCCCAGATTGGAAGCTCTGTCTTTGATGAATCTGGGAAAGGTTATTAAGTGGCACCCAGATTCTTGTGGTGAAAAAGGAAACATCTTCTGATGAGAAGTGCAGAGAAGCTTTTGCAGCAAGTGCTTTGTGATGCGTGTGTTCATCTCTTAGAGTTAAATCATTCTTTGGATTGAGTAGTTGGAAGTCACTGTTTCTTTGGAACCTGAGAAAGGATATTTGGGAAGGCTCTTAAGAATATGCAGAAAAAGTAATACCCTCTGATGAAAACCAGAAGGAAACTTTCTCTGAAACTGCTCTAGGTCACGCAAATTGCATTCACACAGTTAACCTTCTGTTTTCATTGGGCAGTATTCTAACACTGTTTTAGGTGAGTCAGCTAAGGATTACTCGGGAGCACGTTGAGGCTTACAGTGAAAATGGAAGTATCTTACTATAGATACTGGAGAGAAGATTTCCGAGGAGCTCCTTTTTGACGTGTGCATTCCACTAGTCATAGTGTTGATACTGTGTCATAGACGGATTGATACTCATCATACACGGATTCGCGATGTGATATTCCAAGACACATTCAGGCCTGTGGGGAAATAGGAAATATCTTCTGATAAATACTGGAGTGAAGCTTTCCAAGAGACTGCTTGTGATGTGTGCATTCCACTCAGGGAATTATACCGTTTTCTCATAAGACAGTGTTCGAACACTGTTCCTGTAAACTGAAAAAGTGATATTTTGCAGCACATTGAAGACTATGGCAAAAAGTGAAATATCTGGAAATAAAACCCAGGTAGAAGCGTTCCAAGAAACTGCTCTCTGAGGAGTGCATTCATTTCATAGAGTTAAAGCTTCCAAAACGTTGAGCAGTTTGGAAACTCTGTCTTTGAGGAATCTGTGAAGGATATTAAATTTCGCCCGGAGGCTTCCAGAGAGAAAGGAAACGTCTGCGCTTGAAAACTGGTGAGAAGCTTTCAGAGCAACGGCTTTGTGCTGTGTGTATTCATCTCATAGATTTGAATCATTCTTTGGATTGAGCATTTGAAATCACTGTTTCTGTGGAACCTGTGAAAGGACGTTTGGGAACGTTCTTAAGAATATGCTGAAAAAATAATACCCTCCAATAAAAACCAGAAGGAAACTTTCTGTGAAATGGCTCTAGGTCATGTGTATTGCATTCACACAGTTAAGCTTCTGTTTTCATTGAGCAGCATTCTAACACTCTTTTAGGTGAGTCAGCTAAGGGATACAGGGGAGCGCCTTGAGGCTTATGGTGAAAACGGATATATCTTCAGAGAGATACTGGAGAGAAGATTTCCGAAGAGCTCCTTTGTGACGTGTGCATTCCACTAGTCATAGTGTTGATACTGCGTCATAGACGGATTGATACTCGTCATAGATGGATTCGCAACGGGACATTCGGAGAAGCATTGAGGCCTGTGCAGAAATAGGAAATATCTTCTGATAAATACTGGAGTGAAGATTTCCGAGAGACTGCTTTGCGATGTGTGCATTCCACTCAGGGAATTATACCTCTTTTCTCATACGGCAGTGTTTGAACACTGTTCCTGTAAAACTGTAAAAGTGATATTTTGCAGTGCATTGAAAACTATGGAGAAAAGTGAAATATCTGGAAATAACCCAGAAAGAAGCATTACAAGAAACTGCTGTCTGAAAAGTGCATTCATTTCAGAGAGTTATAGCTTCCACTATGTTGCCCAGTTTGGAAACTCTGTCTTTGAGGCATCTGTGAAAGGATATTAAGTGGCGCCCGGAGTCTTCCGGTGAGAAAGGAAATGTCTTCGCATGAAAACTGGTGAGAAGCTCTCGGAGCCACTGCTTTGTGCTGTGTGTATTCATCTCATAGAGTTTAATCATTCTTTGGATTGAGCAGTTTGAAATCACTGTTTCTGTGGAAACTGAGAAAGGACATTTGGGAACGCTCTTAAGAATATGCTGACAAAGACATAACCTCCGATAAAAACCAGAAGAAGATTTTCTGTGAAACTGCTCTAGGTCACGTGAAGTCCACTTGCACTGGTAAGCTTCTGTTTTCATTGGACAGTATTCTAACAAAGTTTTAGGTTACTCAGCTAAGGGACGTTTGGGAGCCTTTTGAGGTTTATGGTGAAAACGTCAATATCCTCAGATAGATACTGGAGAGATTTCCGAAGAGGTGCTTTTGACGTGTACATTCCACTCACAGAGTGAAACCTTTCTTCTCATAGAGGATTGGGGAATCCCGTTTGGAGAAAACGCTCCCAGGGGACATTCAGGAGTATACAGACGGCTATGGTGAAAAGGAATTATCCTCAGACAAAAACTGGAAAGAAGCGTTCTCTCACACTGCTTTGTAATAGATATGTCTATTCATCTCACTTAGATAAATTTTTCTTTCTATTACGCAGTTTTGAAACTGCGTTGTGGATGGTTTCCCAAAGGGCCATTCAGGAGCACTCTAAGGCTTCTGGGGAAATAGGAAATATCACCCTATAAAAACCGGAGAGAAGCTTTCGGAGAAACCGCTTTGTGATGTGTGCATTCCACCCAGGGAGTTATACCTCTTTTCTCTTAAGACAGTGTTTGAACACTGTTCCTGTAAAACTGAAAAAGGGATATTTTGCAGTGCTTTGAAGAATATGGTGAAAAGTGAAATATCCGGGAAAAAAACCCAGAAAGCAACGTTCCAGGAAACTTCTTTCTGGCGTGTGCATTCATTTCAGAGAGTTAAAGTTGACATTACGTTGCCCAGTTTGGAAACTGTCTCAGATTATATCTGTGTAGGGATATTAAGCGGCGCCCGGATGCCTGTGGTGAGAAGGGAAACGTCTTAGAATGAAAACTGAGAGAAACATTTGGAGAACCTCAGTTGTAATGTGTGTATCCATCTCATAGGGTTAAATCATTCTTTGGATTGAGCACTTTGAAATCACTGCTTCTGTGGAAACTGAGAAAGAACATTTGGGAATACTTAAGAATATGCTGAAAGAGAAATACCCTCCAATATAAACTGGAAGGAAAACTTCTGTGAAACTGCTCTAGGTCACGTGCATTCCACTCGCACATTTAAGCTTCTGTTTTCATTGACCAGTATTCTAACACTGTTTTAGGTGAGTCAGCTAAGGGATACTCGGGAGCGCTTTGAGGCTTATGGTGAAAAGGACAATATCTTCAGATAGATGCTGGAGAGAAGATTTCCGTGGAGCTGCTTTGTTACGTGTGCATTCCACTCACAGAGTTATATCTTTCTTCTCATAGAGGATGGGGGATTCCCATTTGGAGAATACCCTACCACTGGACTTTTGGGAGTATATGGATGGCTATGCTGAAAAAGCAAGTATCCTCAGACAAAAACTGGAAAGAAGCTTTCTGTGAAACTGCTTTGTGATAGATATGTCTATGCATCTCACATAGATAAAACTTTCTTTCTATTATGCAGTTTTGAAACTGCGTCATGGACGGATTTGCGAAGGGATATTCGGGAGCACATTCGCGCTTGAAGTTAAATAGGAGGTATCTTCAGATAAAAATTGGAGAGAAGCTTTCTGAGAAACTGCGTTGTGATGTGTGCATTTCACAGGGCATTATAACTTTTTTTATCATAGCCGTGTTTGAGCACTGTTCCTGTCAACCTGAAAAAGTGATATTTTTCAGCGCGTTGAAGACTATGGCAAAAAGTGAAATATCTGGAAATAAAACCAGTAGGAAACGTTCCAAGAAACTGCTCTCTGGGGTGTGCATTCTTCTCAGAGAGTTAAAGCTTCCCCTACATTGGGCAATTTGGAAACTCTGTCTTTGAGGAATCTGGGAAGGGATATTAAGTGGCGCCCGGATTCTTGTGGTGAGAAAGGAAACGTCTTCTGATGAGAAGTGGAGAGAAGCTTTCAGAGCAAGTGCTTTGTGATGTGTGTATTCATCACATAGAGTTAAATTATTCTTTGGATTGAGCAGTTTGAAATCACTGTTTCTGTCGAACCCAATAAAGGATATTTGGGAAAGCTCTTAAACATATGCTGAAAACGTGATACACTCTGATAAAAACCAGAAAGACACTCTCTGTGAAACTGCTCTAGGTCACATGAATTGCATTCGCACAGTTAAGCTTCTGTTTTCATTAGGCAGTATTCTAACACTGTTTTAGGTCGTTCAGCTAACGGATACTCGAGAGCACCTTGAGGCTTACAGTGAAAATGGAAATATCTTCAGGTAGATACTGGAGAGATTTCCGAGGAGATCCTTTGTGACGTTTGCATTCCACTCATCATAGTGTTGATACTGCGTCATAGACGGATTGATACTCGTCATAGACGGATTCGCAAAGGGACATTCGGAGACACATTCAGGCCTGTGGGGAAATAGGAAATATCTTCTGATAAATACTGGAGTGAAGCTTTCCGAGAGACTGCTTTGTGATGTGTGCATTTCACTCAGGTAATTATACCTCTTTTCTCATAAGGCTGGGTTCGAACACTGTTCCTGTAAAACTGAAAAAGTGATATTTTGCAGTGCATTGAAGACTGAGGCGAAAAGAGAAATATCTGGAAATAAAAGCCAGAAAGACCCGTTCCAACAAACTTCTCTCTGACGAGCCCATTCATTTCAGAGAGTTAAAGCTTCCATAACGCTGCCCAGTTTGGAAACTCTGTCTTGGAGGAATCTGGGAAGGGATATCAAGTGGAGACCGGATTCTGGTGGTGAGAAAGGAAACGTGTTCCAATGAGAAGTGGAGAGAAGCTTTCGTAGCAAGTGCTTTGTGATGTGTGTATTCATCTCATAGATTTAAGTCATTCTTTGGATTGAGCAGTTTGAAATCACTCTTTCTGTGGAACCTGAGAAAGGACATTTAGGAATACTCTTAAGAATATGCTGAAAAAGACATAACCTCCAATAAAAAGCAGAAGGAAACTTTCTGTGAAACTGCTCTAGGCCACGTGAAGTCCACTCGCACTGTTAAGCTTCTGTTTTCATTGGGCAGTATTCTAACACTGTTTTAGGTGAGTCAGCTAAGGGACACTCGGGAGGGCTTTGAGGCTTATGGTGAAAACGGAAATATCTTCAGATAGATACTGGAGAGAAGATTTCTGAGGAGGTGCTTTTGACGTGTACATTCCACTCACAGAGTGAAACCTTTCTTCTCATAGAGGATTGGGGAATCCCGTTTGGAGAAAACGCTACCAGGGGACATTCGGGATTATACAGACGGCTATGGTGAAAAAGGAATTATCCTCAGACAAAAATGGGAAACAAACGTTCTCTCACACTGCTTTGTAATGGATATGTATATTCATCTCACTTAGATAAATCTTTCTTTCTGTTACGCAGTTTTGAACCTGCGTCATGGACAGATTCCCTAAGGGACATTCGGGAGCACATTGAGGCTTATGGTGAAATAAGAAATATCGCCAGATAAAAACTGGAGAGGATCTTTTGTAGAAATCGCTTTGTGATGTGGGCATTCCACCCAGGGAGTTATACCTCTTTTCTAGTAAGACAGTGTTTGAACACTGTTCCTGTCACACTGAAAAAGGGATATTTTGCACCGCTTTGAAGAATACGGCAAAAAGTGAAATATCAGGGAATAAAACCCAGAAAGCAACGTTCCAGGAAACTTCTCTCTGGTGTCTGCATTCATTTCAGAGAGATAAAGTTGACACTACGTTGCCCAGTTTGGAAACTCTGTCTCTGATTAATCTGTGAAGGGATATTAAGTGGCGCCCGGATGCTTGCAGTGAGAAAGGAAATGTCTTATAATGAAAACTGGAGAGAATCTTTCGGAGAACCTGGTTTGTGTTGTGTGTATCCATCTCATCGAGTTAAATCATTCTTTGTATTGAGCGGCTTGAAATCACTGTTTCTGTGGAACTGAGGAGGAACATTTGGGAACACTCATAAGAAAATGCTGAAAAAGAAATACACTCCAATAAAAACCAGAAAGAAACCCTCTGTGAAACTGCTCAAGGTCACGTGAATTGCATTCACACAGTTAAGCTTCTGTTTTCATTGAGCAGTATTCTAACACTCCTTTTGGTGAGTCAGCTAAGGGATACTCGGGAGTGCCTTGAGGCTTCAGGTGAAAAGAGAAATATCTTCGGATAGATTCTGGCGAGAAGATTTCCGTGGAGGTCCTTTGTGACATGTGCATTCCACTCATCATAGTGTTGATACTGCGTCATAGACGAATTGATACTCCTCAAACATGGATTCCCGAAGGACATTCGGGAGCACGTTAAGGCTTCTGGGGAAATAGGAAATATCACCAGATAAAAACTGGAGAGAAGCTTTCGGAGAAACCGCTTTGTGATGTGTGCATTCCACCCAGGGAGTTATACCTCTTTTCTCATAAGACAGTGTTTGAACACTGTTCCTGTAAAACTGAAAAAGGGATATTTTGCAGCGCTGTTGCAGAATATGGCGAAAAGCGAAATATCTGGGAATTAAACCCAGAAATCAACGTTGCAAGAGACTTCTCTCTGGCATGTGCATTTATTTCAGAGAGTTAAAGTTGACACTACGTTGCCCAGTTTGGAAACTCTGTCTCTGATTAATCTGTGAAGGGATATTAAGTGTCACCCGAATGCTTACAGTGAGAAAGGAAACGTCTTATAATGAAAACTGGAGAGAAGCTTTTGGAGAACCTGGTTTCTGATGTCTGATGTGTGTATCCATCTCAGAGTTAAATCATTCTTTGTATTGAGCAGTTTGAAATCACTATTTCTGTGGAAATTGAGAAAGGACATTTGGGATCAGTTAAGAATATGCTGAAAAAGAAATACCCTCCAATAAAAACCAGAAGGAAACTTTGTGTGAGACGGCTCTAAGTCACGTGAATTGCATTCAAACAGTTAAGCTTCTGTTTTCATTGACCAGTATTCTAACACTGTTTTAGGTGAGTCAGCTAAGGGATACTCGGGAGAGTTTCGAGGCTTCCGGTGAAAAGGGCAATATCTTCAGATAGATGCTGGAGAGAAGATTTCCGTGGAGCTGCTTTGTTACATGTGCATTCCACTCACAGAGTTATACCTTTCTTCTCATAGATGACGGGAGAATCTCATTTTGAGAATAAGCTACCAGCGGACTTTTGGGAGTATATGGACGGCTATGGTGAAAAAGCATGTATCCTCAGACAAAAACTGGAAAGAAGCTTTCTGTGAAACTGCTTTGTGATAGATATGTCTATGCATCTCACATAGATAAAACTTTCTTTCTATTATGCAGTTTTGAAACTGCGTCATGGACGGATTTGCGAAGGGATATTTGGGAGCACATTCACGCTTGACGTTAAATAGGAGGTATCTTCAGATAAAAACTGGAGAGAAGCTTTCTGAGAAACTGCGTTGTGATGTGTGCATTCCACTGGACCTTACACCTTTTTTCTCATAGCAGTGTTTGAGCACTGCTCCTATAAACCTGAAAAAGTGATATTTGGCAGCACATTGAGGACTATGGCAAAAAGTGAAATATCTGGAAATAAAAACCAGAAAGAAACATTCCAAGAACCTGCTCTCTGGAGTGTGCATTCATTTCAGAGAGTTAAAGCTTCCATTAGGTTGACCGGTTTGGAAACTCTGTCTTTGAGGAATCTGGGAAGGGATAATAAGTGTCGCCCGGATTCTTGTGCTGAGAAAGGAAACGTCTTCCGATGAGAAGTGGAGAGAAGGTTTTGGAGCAAGTGCTTTGTGATGTGTGTATTCATCTCATAGAGTTAAAACATTCTTTGGATTGAGCAGGTTGAAATCACTGTTTCTGTGGAACCTGAGAAAGCACATTAGGGAACACTCATAAGAAAATGCTGAAAAAGAAATACCCTCCAATAAAAACCAGAAGGAAACTTTCTGTGAAACTGCTCTATGTCACGTGAATTGCATTTGCACAGTTAAGCTTCCGTTTTCATTGAGCAGTATTCTAACTGTTTTAGGTGAGTCAGCTAAGTGATACACGGAAGTGCCTTGAGGCTTACAGTGAAAACGGAAATATCTTCCGATAGATACTGGAGAGAAGATTTCCGAGGAGTTGCTTTGGGACGTGTGCATTCCACTCGTCATAATGTTGATACTGCATCATAGATGGATTGATACTCGTTATAGACGGATTTGCAAAGGGATATTCGGAGACACATTCAGACCTCTGGGGAAACAGGAAGTATCTTCTGATAAATACTGGAGTGAAGATTTCTGAGAGACTGCTTTGTGATGTGTGCGTTCCACTCAGGGAATTATACCTCTTTTCTCATAAGGCAGTGTTCGAACACTGTTCCTGTAAAACTGAAAAAGTGATATTTTGCAGCGCATTGAAGACTATGGCGAAAAGTGAAATATCTGGAAATAAAATCCAGAAAGAAACATTCCAAGAAACTGCTCTCTGAGGAGCGCATTCATTTCTGATAGTTAAAGCTTCCACTATGTTACCCAGTTTGGAAACTCTGTCTATGAGGAATCTGTGAAGGGATATTAAGTGGCTCCCGGAGGCTTCCGGTGAGAAAGGAAATGTCTTCACATGAAAACTGGTGAGAAGCTTTGGGAGCAACTGTTTTGTGCTGTGTGTATTTATCTCATAGAGTTGAATCAATCTTTGGATTGAGCAGTTTGAAATCACTGTTTCTGTGGAACCTGAGAAAGGACATTTGGGAATGCTGTTAAGAATATGCTGAAAAAGACACAGCCTCAAAAAAAAAAAAAAAAAAAAAACTAGAAGGAAACTTTCTGTGAATCTAGTCTAGCTCGCATGAAGCCCACTCACACTGTTAAGCTTCTGGTTTCATTGGGCAGTATTCTAACGCTATTTAGGTTAGTCAGCTAAGGGACACTCGGAGGAGATTTGATGCTTATGGTGAAAAAGGAAATATCTTCACATAGATCCTGGAGAGAAGATTTCCGAGGAGGTGCTTTTGACGTGTACATCCCACTCACCAGAGTGAAACCTTTCTTCTCACAGAGGATTGGGGAATCCCTTTTGGAGAAAACGCTACCAGGGGACATTCGGCAATATACAGACAACTATGGTGCAAAAGGAATTATCCTCAGACAAAAACTGGAAAGAAACGTTCTCTCACACTCCTTTGTAATAGATATGTCTATTCGTCTCAGTTAGATAAATCTTTCTTTATATTACACAGTTTTGAATCTGCATCATGGACAGATTCCAGAAGGGACGTTCCGGAGCACCTTAAGGCTTATGGGGAAATAGGAAATATCACCAGATAAAAACTAGAGAAAAGGTTTCGGAGAAACCACTTGGTGATGTGTGCATTCCACCCACGGAGTTATACCTCTTTTCTCATAAGACAGTGTTTGAACACAGTTCCTGTAAAACTGAAAAGGGATATTTTGCAGCGCTTTGAAGAATATGTGGAAAAGTGAAATATCCAGGAATAAAATCCATGAGGCAACGTTCCCAGAAACTTCTCTCTGGCGTGTGTATCCATTGCAGATACTTAAAGCTTCTGCGACGTTGCCCAGTTTGGAAACTCTGTCTTTGAGGAATCTGGGAAGGGATATTTGGTGGCCAGTTCTTGCAGTGAAAGGAAGCGTCTTCGATGAGAAGTGGAGAGAAGCTTTTCGGGCTTGAGTGCTTTGTGTTGTGTGTATTCATCTCATAGGGATTAAATCGTGCTTTGCATTCAGCAGCTTGAAATCACTGTTTCTGTGGAACCTGAGAAAGGATATTTAGAGGCAGCTCTTAAAATATCCTGAAAAGTAATACCCTCGATAAAACCAGAGGAAGCGTTCTGTGTGAAACTGCTCTAGGTCACATGTATTGCATTCACACAGTTAAGCTTCTGTTTTCATTGAGCAGCATTCTAACACTCTTTTAGGTGAGTCAGCTAAGGGATACACAGGAGCGCCTTGAGGTTTATGGTGAAAACGGAAATATCTTCTGACAGACACTGGAGAGAAGATATCCGATGAGCTCCTTTGTGACGTGTGCATTCCACTCGTCATAGTGTTGATACTGCATCATAGACGGATTGATACTCGTCATAGACGGATTCGCGAAGGGACATTCGGAGACACATTCAGGCCTGTGGGGAAATAGGAAATATCTTCTGATAAATACTGGAGTGAAGCTTTCCAAGAGACTGCCTTGTGATGGATGCATTCCACTCAGGGAATTATACCTCTTTTTTCTCAGGCAGTGATGGAACACGGTTCCTGTAAAACTGAAAAAGTGATATTTTGCAGCTCATTAAAGACTATGGCGAAAAGTGAAATACCTGGAAATAAAACCCAGAAAGAAGCATTCCAAGAAACTGCTCTCTGACGAGTGCATTCATTTCAGAGAGTTAAAGCTTACACTACGTGGCACAGTTTGGAAACTCTGTCTATGAGGAATCTGTGAAGGGATATTAAGTTGCTCCCAGAGGCTTCTGGTGAGAAAAGAAACGCCTTTGCATGAAAACTGGTGAGAAGCTTTCAGAGCAACTGCTTTGTGCTGTGTGTATTCAACTCATAGAGTTGAATCAATCTTTGGATTGAGCAGTTTGAAATCACTGTTTCTGTGGAACCTGAGAAAGGACATTTGGGAACACTCTTAAGAATATGCTGAAGAAGACAACCCCTCAAATAAAAACCAGAAGGAGACTTCTGTGAAACTGCTCTAGCTCGCATGAAGTCCACTCGCACTGTTAAGCTTCTGGTTTCATTGGGCAGTATTCTAACGCTGTTTTAGGTTCGTCAGCTCAGGGACACTGGGGAGACTTTTGCTGCTTACGGTGAAAACGGATATATCTTCACATAGATACTGGAGAGAAGATTTCCGAGGTAGTGCTTTTGATGTGTATATTCCACTCACAAGAGTGAAACCTTTCTTCTCATAGAGGATTGGGTAATCCCATTTGGAGAAAACACTACCATGGGACATTCGAGAATATACAGATGGCTATGGTGAAAAAGGAATTATCCTCAGACAAAAACTGGAAAGAAGCATTCTCTCACACTGCTTTGTAATAGATATGTGTATTCATCTCACTGAGATAAATCTTTCTTTCTGTTACACAGGTGTGAAACTGCATCATGGACGGATTCCTGAAAGGACATTTGGGAGCATATTAAGGTTTCTGGGGAAATAGGAAATATCACCAGATAAAAACTGGAGCGAAGCTTTCCGAGAAACTGGTTTGCGATGTGTGATTCCACCCAGGGAGTTACACCTTTTTTCTCATAAGACAGTGTTTGAACCCTGTTCCTGTAAAACTGAAAAAGGGATATTTTGCAGCACTTTGAAGAATATGGGGAAAAGTGAAATATCTGCGAATAAAATCCAGAAAGCAAAGTTCCAAGAAACTTCTCTCTGGCGTGTGCATCCATTTCAGAGAGTTAAAGTTGACACTACATTGCCCAGTTTGCGGTGAGAAAGGAAACGTCTTAGAATGAAAACAGGAGAGAAGCTTTCAGAGAACCTGCTTTGTGATGTGTGTATCCATCTCATAGAGTTCAATCATTCTTTGTACTGAGCAGTTTGAAATCACTGTTTCTGTGGAAACTGTGAAAGGATATTTGGGAACACTCTTAAGAACATGATGAAAAAGAAATACCCTACAATAAAAACCAGAAAGAAACATTCTGTGAAAGTGCTCTCGGTCACGTGCATTCCACTTGCAAATTTAAGCTTCTGTTTACATTGACCAGTATTCTAACACTGTTTGAGGTGAGTCAGCTAAAGGATACTTGGGAGCGCTTTGAGAAGTACGGTGAAAAGGGCAATATCTTCAGATAGATACTGGAGAGAAGATTTCCGTGGAGCTCCTTTTTACGTGTGCATTCCACTCACAGAGTTATACGCTTCTTCCCATAGAGGACGAGGAAATCCCATTTGGAGAATAAAGTACCACGGGACATTTAGGAGTATA
>NW_022161138.1:0-22724 GCF_008728515.1 Papio anubis | reverse complement strand
CAGCTCTTTATTTTCTCTCTCAAGGAGTAATTGTATTTCATAATTTTCTTTGTGAAATGTTTGCTCTTTATAAGAACAGCACTCTTTATATTCAAATAGAAGCTGTTTTGTAATCTTGATTCTATTACACCAATGAATACTTATTTTTCACAGAAATGTAACAATTTGAGCAAGAGTGGTCAGTTACTAAGAGGAGTATTGAATCGCCTGAGAAGAAAAGATTCAGGGCATAGGGATTGACAGAAATAAATTTACTTCTTTGTAATGAATGTCAGTTTACATAAGACATTTTCATAATTTTATATCAATGATGTTTTTATTTTTAAGTATTAAATGAGAAGCACATTTAGTCAAGATTTAACAAGTAAAGCGTCTTAAAGTACCAGTGCTATTCCATATACATAGATAAATATACACCTATATATGTAAATGCATTGCAAATCTGTGTAACTTTAATGTATTTCACGTATTCTCAAGTTATTGATGCACTTGTTTCATTTTTCTGGTAATCTTTAAGATTAGATATTGTGCCTGATTGAGGTTATTTTTCATTTCATTTTATTTTATTTATTTTTATTTTTGAGTTAGAGTCTGGCTCTGTGGCCAGGCTGGCGTACATGGGCATGATCTCAGCTCACTGCAACCCCCGCCTCCCATGTTCAAATGATTCCTCAGCCTCAGCCTTCCTAGAAACTGGGACTACAGGTGCACCACCATACTTGATTAATATATATTTGTACTTTACTAGAGATGGGTTTTCGTCATGTTGGCCAAGATGGTCTTCATCTCCTGACCTTGTGTTCTTTGCACCTCAGCCTCCCAAAGTGCTTGTGATTACAGACTTGCGTCACCGTGCCCAGCTGATGGTATCTCTTAATGTTGCTTTTGAAAAGTACTGGATGCCAGATCATATCCTACTCTAGCTAAATCAGAATTTCTAGAACTTGGAAAAGGAATCCATATCCTTAAGGAATCCCAGTTGGTGGTTTTGGTTGCCAGGTTTAAAAATGACTTCTATGAGAAACTCAACATGCATGTATGTTTTTGTTAAAATCAAGTAAAATAAATAAATAAGTAAATAAATAAAATCAAGTAAAATAAATTTAGTGATAATGTAAATAAATAATTCATTTAAACTTTTTGTTGATGTTAGCATAAATTGAGAAATGCGACTTTCAGTAAATCTCTCTTAGGGTAGCCTGATTTTTCTCACATCAACCTGTTGCACAGTATTACTAAAGACATTGTCAGAAATGTACAACAAAAATATTTGTAGTGTTTTCAGTGTTAAGGCAACATTTTGAAAGTACTAATTTATGGATATAGTTAAAATTTACTGGTTAAGATCTCAATGATATTGATAAATATTAGGTCATATTTACATGAATGATTGACTCAGACAATTAGCAGATCATTTTAAGTAACTGGTTAATATCACAAATATTTTACTATCAAAACTACGTTCTGTGGTCACACTTTCCTGTAATGAAAGTGCTATTTGTAATATTGATATTTGCCTTCAAGAAGAAATCAATTTTACCCTCTTTTCTTCCTGCTCTGACCATCTCTGTGCTTTCTTTTTTCTCAGCCTGACTACATCTGAGCTGCTGGGGTACGTTTAGTAGAGTAGGAGCATATATCATACAAACATAAATGCAATATTTATTTTAAATGCAAAAGGATCAAAGTTATGAACTCAAAACAAAGTCGTTTTGCAAAATTTAACTTGAAATTTTTGTCACTCATACATTTATACATTTTAAGGAATACAAACAGTGTGTTTAGGTTTTAGGAATTTCTGAAATTTGAGAAAACTGAGTCAAGACATTTGTATCACATTGTGTACGATTCCCTGTGAGGTCCCGACATTAGCCAAGAATCAAACAGGATGGGTGCAGCACGCCAACATGGCACAGGTATACATATGTAACAAACCTGCACGTTATCCACATGTAACCTAGAACTTAAAGTATAATTTAAAAAATAATAATAATAAAAATAAAATAAAATAATAAAAGATACAAAAAAAATACTAATGTTTCTCTGAAGATAAATGAATATTCCCTCTAAGGGTGAAAGGTATCTGAATGAAGACTAAAATAGTTTCCTTCAATTAAGTCTTTATTACATCAGAAATTGAGTTACATACGAATCTTGTTTTAAAAAGCCTGGCTTAATTGACCTTTTTGATTTCAGATAATGTATTTTTTAAATTATACTTCAAGTTCTATGATACATGTGCACAACGTGCAGGTTTGTTAGACATGCATACTTGCGCCATGTTGGTGTGCTGCACCCATTAACTCATCATTTACATTAGGTATATCTCTTAATGCTACCCCTCTCTGCTCGCACCTCCCCCACCCGCCTCCCCACAATAGGCCCTGGTGTGTGATGTTCCCCTTCCTGTATCCAAGTGGTCTCATTGTTCAATTCCAACCTGTGAGTGAGAACATACAGTGTTCGGTTTTCCTTTCTTGCAAAAGTTTGCTGAGAATGATGGTTTCCAGCTACGTCCATGTCCCTACAAAGGACACAAACTCATTCTTTTTTATGGCTGCATATTATTCCATGGTGTATATGTGCCACATTTGCTTAATCCAGTCTGTCACCGATGGACATTTGGGTTGACTCCAAGTCTTTGCTATTGTGAATAGTGCCGCAGTAAACATACGTGTGCATGTGTCTTTATAGCAGCATGATTTATAATCTTTTGGGTATATACCCAGTAATGGGATGGCTGGGTTGAATGGTATTTCGAGTTCTAGATCTTCGACGAATCACCACATTGTTTTCCACAATGGTTGAACTAGTTTACAGTCACACCAACAGTGCAAAAGCGTTCCTATTTCTCCACATCCTCTCCAGCACCTGTTGTTTCCTGACTTTTAATGATTGCCATTCTAACAGGTGTGAGGTGGCATCTCATTGTGGTTTTCATTTGCATTTCTCTGACGGTGAGTGATGATGAGCATTTGTTCATGTGTCTGTTGGCTGTATGAATGTCTTCTTTCGAGAATGGTCTTTTCATATCATTTGCCCACTTTTTGATGATGTTGTTTCTTTTCTTCTTGTAAATTTGTTTGAGTTCTTTGTAGGTTCTGGATATTAGACTTTGTCAGATGAGTAGATTGCAAAACATTTCTCACATTCTGTAGGTTGCCTGTTCACTCTGATGGTAGTTTCTTTTGCTGTGCAGAAGCTCTTTAGTTTAATTAAATCCCATTTGTCAATTTTGGCTTCTGTTGCCATTTCTTTTGGTGTTTTACACATGAAGTCCTTGCCCATGCCTGGGTCCTGAATGGTATTACCTAGGTTTTCTTCTGGGGTTCTTATGGTTTTAGGTCTAGGATGCCCTCTCTCACCACTCTTATTCAGCATAGTGTTGAATATTCTGGCTGGGGCAATCAGACAAGAGAAAAAAATAAAGGGTATTCAGTTAGGAAAAGAAGAAGTCAAATTGTCCCTGTTTGCAGATGACATGATTGTATATTTAGAAAACCCCATCGTCTCAACCCACAATCTCCTTAAGCTGATAAGCAACTTCAGCAAAGTCTCAGGGTACAAAATCAATGTGCAAAAATCACAAGCATTCTTATACACCAGTAGCAGACAAACAGAGAGTCAAATCATGAATGATTTCCCATTCACAATTGCTTCAAAGAGAATAAAATACCTAGGAATCCAACTCACAAGTGATGTAAAGGACCTCTTCAAGGAGAACTGCAAACCACTGCTCAGTGAAATAAAAGAGGACACAAACAAATGGAAGAATCAATATTGTGAAAATGGTCATGCTGCCCAAGGTAATTTACAGATTCAATGCCATCCCCATTAAGCTACCAATGACTTTCTTCACAGAATTGGAAAAAAACTGCTTTAAAGTTCATATGGAACCACAAATGACACTACACTTCCAAGACAATCCTAAGCCAAAAGAACAAAACTGGAGGCATCACGGTACCTAACTTCAAACTATACTACAAGGCTACAGTAACCAAAAACAGCATGGTACTGGTACCAAAACAGAGATGTAGACCAATGGAACAGAACAGAGCCCGCAGAAATAATACCACACATCTACAGCCATCTGATCTTTGACAAACCTGACAAAAGCAAGAAATGGGGAAAGGATTCCCTATTTAATAAATGGTGCTGGGAAAATTGGCTAGCCATAAGTAGAAAGCTGAACCTAGATCTTTTACTTACTCCTCACATGAAAATTAATTCAAGATAAAGTAGTTTGAATCTGTCTTAATTACGATTTTGAAAACACAGTACTGAATAAACAGCCCAGGTGTGATACAAAGCCTTGTAATAAAAAAGAAAAACACAAAGTGCTCTCATGCCTATTTTAGGGAGTACGTGACTTAGATTTGGAAAGGAAAAAGCATCTTGCAGTAGGAAACGTGTGCTTTGTTCATTTTTTTAAGTAGCTAGTGGGTACAAACTTAATATTGACCTTCAGCAAGCCATGCAAAACATTCAGTGTGACTTAATAAACCATTAGAGTGATCACAAAATGACCTCTAGTTACATAAATTAGGATTACATAAATTAGCAACATCTCACTGGCTAAGCATATGTGAAAAGTTTCAAGCCAACAGAACTCCAGTGTAAAAGTATTCAAAACTATTCCGTAGCAAAGACAGCAGACAACATTGTTATCCAGCAACTGCGCCTCCCAAGCAGATGGCTGACACGTGAGGATATCTGACCTGGCGGACCACCGAACTGGCCCGGCACTGCACTGCGTCCACCACGATCCACGGACCGGCATGGCCCACCCACGGCGCGCCGACGTACTGGCATTTTGCGCCACCGGCAATGGTATTAATCCGCCGCCCATCGCCGCGACCTGCGTTCCGCCACTGTATATCTGAAACTCTGTACACACATGCCCCCTATAATTTGCACAAACACACAAACACAAAGAATTTTCACCACAGGACATTATAATAAGCACAATTGAAAACTTGAAAATACAAGAAAGTTAGTATAAAGCTGTAGAATACAGTGATTGAAGGCAAATTATAATGTCAAATTTTAAACAACTGAATATATTTGATTTAATTAATTAAAATTCTTTTAATTTGCTCTTTTGTCCAATTCATCCTATATTTCCTCAGTTTCCATTAATTAATATTGTACAAATGACATTGAGTCTCATCAACGGCATTTAATTTTACAAGACAAAATAGTTTGGTAAATATATAGTTGTTTATTATGCAACTTGTATTTGTTCTGTAAGTATATTAACACATCTAAGCCTCTATCTCAACCAAAGAAGTGATTAATAGAGTAGAGTTATACAAGTTAAGTTAATGTGAAAATAGTGGATGTGACTAACGTTGACTTATGTACGAATTTAGTATTCTCCTTGGTAAACTTGAAATGTTTGGTAAAATGTACCAGTTAGCCCATTCAGTAAGCAAAGTATTCTGGCTAGATATATATCAATACCTGTTGTATACTAAGCACTGTTCAAGGCCCACAGAGCCAAAGGATCATATTTATACAAATTAAGGGCCATGAAAACATTTGATACTATTAATAACGACAAATGCCATGGTAAATATTATAATGTTTAAGACAATAAGATAATGAAATGTGTACTGTGTCACTAGGAAGCCCTCCATGCTATTCTTTACCTGAAATAATTAGATTAGAAAATCATCTTTCAAATAAATTTATATTATAAATGCTCCTATGGCAGAAACAAAGAACCTGGTCTCTGATTTGGAATATAATATTATTATATTAAGTAAGATTCATGGCAGACAGAAAAAAATGTTTATTTGTAATGGTAATGACAAAAAAGACAGAAGTCTTTTTATTTTTTGCAATTTAACATTGACTCCTAAGGACAAAAAACAGTTAGCAGTGTAAATATATTGCAATTTAGCGAATCCTGAAAGGAAATGACTGATCATTATCAAATCAGACAAATTTGATTGTTGTCATTTTAAATTGTTTTACCCATCATGTGGGTTTTCTTACACTATTCAAATTGAAATGAATTTTGTACCGCCAGTTTATAACGTTGTTTTGTAATCACAGGATTCTGGCTTTACATTCTAAAATGTTGTCTGTGAAAAATAAGTGAACACCAAGTAAGTTTTTTTTTCTTTAAAAATTTAGTCTTAAAATGATACTCATCTTCAGTAAAAATAATGAGGAGAGTTGGACATGGTGGTGCATTTCTGCAATCTCAGGTAGTTGAAGGTGTTAGGAGCAAGTTCCTTTGAACTGAGTAGGCCCCATATGAGCTATCACCATGCCGCTGTAGTCCAACCTGGGCCACAGAGCATCACCTTAAGTTTAGAATAAAAAATGGAACTATGCAAAGTAATATACCATTACTGTTTCTAATCTTTCACTCTTGTAGTAATACACATAGGATAGTATATTTAGTCAAAACTTTTAAAATTGGTATTATTAAGAGGTCAGATATTTGGAGTCAACAGATTACATTATTCTCAACTGACCAACGGTAGTATTTGCAAAGTATTTCTCTTAACTGTACTGATTTTTATTTGATAAATGATTTACTAATGCCACCTTCGTAGTAGGAATCCACCACCAATATTATTATTAATCAGATTACTTCCTTAAAAGTTGTTCTAAATGGCAATATTATTAGGTCATTACCTACTATTAGATACCACAATTTCTTTTCATCTGCTTGTAGTTTAAAAGCTCACAGTGCATAGTGAAAAATCCCAGAAGACCAAGAATGGGTGTCAGATACAATAGAACGCTTCTCAAAGTCACTATCAAAATGAGTTGTAATCGGCAGACAAATGTGGCAGGTTTTATTTAGCAGTTGTTTCATTGTTTGCCATTGTGTTTTTCTAGCCTTCAGAAGCCTGTAATTGGTGAATTAAAAGTTTTTAGAAAAGAATAATCATACGATTGAAATTAACATTTCTATACTCGAAAATTCATTCTAAATATTATTGTACCGATAGCTAGGTATTTTATTCTCAAAGGATAATAGTAATTTAGTGGACATCATTCGCCAGATATGACACTGTGACTACCGAAGACTCTCCCATGGCAAGGTTGGATTTATTGCACCGGCTGCTGACCACATTTCCCCAAGTAAATGTGGAACCCCAATTGCATAATTGTGGAAGTGAAGGGATGTTTGTGCTTTCAATGTGGGGAAAAAAATAGGAAAAGAAAAGGAAATTGACTTGTTTAGTGATATAGAAACCGGAAAGAAGACCACATACTGGGAAATAATTCATAGGCCTATTAAAAATCCGTCTCCTTCCAGCACAAAAAACAATAAAACATCAAATGTATATTATTTCTAGACAGATCAAATAGTGCTAGGGTGACACTCTGGTAAATGTCTGGGTGAATTTTGTCTAGAGAGGAGGCAGGGGAAGTCCCCTAGCAAGGAGCAGATAAATCTGGGAAAAAGAGAAGTAATTTTAAATGTGTGTCAACAGCCATAGCATTAATATTACCTTTTAAACATTTATTTGATAAATGGTTACCATTGATTTGTTTTGGTCTTAACAAGTAAGTTTCCTTGGAAGTGACCTGTGAAATGGTCCAGAAAAATATATGCAGCTAAAATAATTCATTTTATTCTGAATTATAAATCATTTGTAGGAATTGTAAGATGTTAAAGATGCCAACTTTTTGCATTTCTTCAAAAGTTTATTCCAAATGAAGAAAATTATACATTATAAGGGTACAAAGTTACTTTTACTATCAAATTGTCAATTATTTTAAATATTTAGGAATTGAAAGCCAGATGGTCAAGGTGCCCCTAAATGAGCAGCACAAGTCCTCCTACCAGATGATGCCCCATTATATCCTCATCCAACAGGCTTTATGGATCAACAGGTAAAAATAAATAGCCAAATATAAATAAATAAATAAGTAAGTAAATAAACAAAGCCTTTTATTTCTTTTATTTCTTTTCTCAAACCTTATTTTAGTCTTTCTTGGTCTCTCAATTTCATTTTCTTTATATATTTTCTTAATATATCAGTTGCACGTAAATAAAGTTAGAAAAAAAATCTAGGACAGCTGAAGATGTAGATCAGAAGAATAGTTTCATGCTGGGCCAGCCCCACTTCAAAGGCCGGGGATGAGAGTGGCGGAGCCACGGCACCCAGTCAGACCAATCATTTTGAAAGCTTTACTTGTGCTGTAATATTTAGTACCACTCTCACCCCAAATTCATGTAGCCAAGGATGTGAATTACCTAAATTACAGCCGCCCAGAGTAACAGCCGTACTGCCCAGAAAACCTTATTTTTATAATCAGAAAAACTATAAAACAGGGAAATGGGTACAAAACAATCAGATTTTAATTCATATGTTGTCTACTCTTAATGTTTGAGCTCTAATTTCGTTATAGAGAATATCTCAAGCATATTTTAATAGAAATTTAAAACATTAAAACCAATATGCACAACTTTTGTATGTCACAAGTGTATACGACTCCATCAAGGTTTATTGCACTGGGGCAGTCTTCTGTGGCATACAATTTCTTAAGTGATAATTTAAAACTTGGCTTTTGTCTAATTTTCTATGGGAAGCATATTATCAGAACTACAGCACCTTGAAGCACTATTGCACCAATATTCTGGACTACTTCACAGTCTCACAAAATGTTCCCTTTGGAAAGCAGTAAAACTCCTAGCTTCTATTTCTGAGCATATTTCAAAGCTTTAAGTTCTTAGATGCTGGGCTTGGATTGGAAGATATAAGGCCCCTCTCTTGATTTTAAATAATTGATTTTTTTTTTTTCATTTGATGTAACATCTCTATGCCCATTGTTGGAAACAATAGGATATGAAGTGTGTTGCACAGTGTGAGGAGCAGCAATTCATTTGTTTGGACTGGTTAGAATATGTTTTTATCTTTTTATAATATGTAAGATTTAGCATTGAACAGTATGGAATGCAAAATTCAGTCAAGTTTGATAAATACACTCTCAGGGCTACTGATATTGGTACATTGTAATGCAAATATGTTATGGGGCTTCCTATTAGGCCTATTATTATTTGTAGTCTAATTTCTATTCTTGCCTAGACTTAGATTTTTTAATTTCTGTTCCACAGAAAGTACAAGAGAAATATGTGTTCCATAGAAAGTATAAGAGAACATCCTAGCTAACATGGTGAAGCCCCGTCTCTACTAAGAAAAACAAAAAAAGGCCGGGCGCGGTGGCTCAAGCCTGTATTCCCAGCACTTTGGGAGGCCGAGACGGGCGGATCACGAGGTCAGAAGATCGAGACCATCCTGGCTAACCCGGTGAAACCCCGTCTCTACTAAAAAATACAAAAAACTAGGCAGGTGCGGTGGCGGGCGCCTGTAGTCCCAGCTACTGGGGAGGCTGAGGCAGGAGAATGCCATAAACCCAGGAGGTGGAGCTTGCAGTGATCTGAGATCCGGTCACTGCACTCCAGCCTGGGTGACAGAGGGAGACTCTGACTCAGAAAATAAATAAATAAATAAAAAGAAAGTATAAGAGAAGGGGGCGGAGCAAGATGGCCGAATAGGAACAGCTCCAGTCTCCAACTCCCAGCCTGAGCGACACAGAAGACAGGTGATTTCTGCATTTTCAACTAGGTACTGGGTTCATCTCACTAGGTAGTGCGGGACAATCGGTGCTGGTCAGCTGCTGCAGCCCAATCAGTGACAGCTGAAGCAGGGGGAGTCATCGCCTCACCTGGGAAGCCCAAGGGGGAAGGGAATCCCTTTTCCTTGCCAGGGGAACTGAGATACATGACACCTGGAAATTCGGGTAACTCCCACCCGAATACTGTGCTCTACCAAGGATCTTAGCAAACAGGCACACCAGGAGATTGTATCCCACACCTGGCCGGGAGGGTCCCATGCCCAGGGAGCGTCCCTCATTGCTAGCACAGCAGTCTGTGATCTCCGGCAAGGTAGCAGCGAGGCTGGGGGAGGGGTGCCCACCATTGCTGAGGCCTAAGTAGATAAACAAAGTGGCTGGGAAGCTGGAACTGGGTGCTGGGAAGCGGGAACTGGGTGTAGCTCATAGCAGCTCAAGGAGTCATGCCTGTCTCTGTAGACTCCACCTCTGTGGGCAGGGCACAGCTAATCAACAACAACAACAAAAAGCAGCTGAAACCTCTGCAGATGCAAACGACTCCATCTGAAAGCCTTGAAGAGAACAGTGGATCTCCAAACACGGAGGTTGAGATCTGAGAAGGCACAGACTGCCTGCTCAATTGGGTCCCTGACCTCTGAGTAGCCTAACTGGGAGATATCCCCCACTAGGGCCAGACCGACACCCCACACCTCACACGGTGGAATACACCCCTGAGAGGAAGCTTCCAAAGCAAGAATCAGACAGGGACACTCGCTGTTTAGCAATATTCTATCTTCTGCAGCCTCTGCTGCTGATACCCAGGCAAACAGGGTCTGGAGTGGACCTCAAGCAATCTCCAACAGACCTACAGCTGAGGGTCCTGTTAGAAGGAAAACTAACAAACAGGAATGACACCCACACCAAAACCCCATCAGTACGTCACCATCATCATCAAAGACCAGAGGCAGATAAAACCACAAAGATGGGGAAAAAGCAGGACTGAAAAGCTGTAAATTCAAAAAATAAGAGCGCATCGCCCCCTGCAAAGGAACGCAGCTCATTGCCAGCAATGGATCAAAGCTGGACGGAGAATGACTTTGACGAGATGAGAGAAGAAGGCTCAAGTCCATCAAACTTCTCACAGCTAAAGGAGGAATTACATACACAGTGCAAAGAAACTAAAAATCTTGAAAAGAGTGGAAGAATTGATAACTAGAATAATTAATGCAGATAAGGCCATAAACGAATTGACAGAGATGAAAACCATGACACGAGAAATACGTGACAAATGCACAAGCTTCAGTAACCGACTCAATCAACTGGAAGAAAGAGTATCAGTGATGAAGGATCAAATGAATGAAATAAAGCAAGAAGAGAAACCTAAAGAAAAAAGAAGAAAAAGAAATGAACAAAGCCTGCAAGAAGTATGGGATTATGTAAAAAGACCAAATCTGTGTCTGATTGGGATGCCTGAAAGTGAGGGGGAAAATGAAATCAAGTTGGAAAACATATTTGGGATCTCATCCAGAACTTCTAGAACCAAGGCAGGCCAATCGTATTCCCCGAATTCGGGGAGGGGAAATACGGGGGCCCTTACAGATACTCTCCTCAAGGGAGAGAAAGGGAACAGACAGCTCCCAGACACATAATTGCCAGGGTTCACCAAAGTTGAAATGAGAAGGAAAATATCTGGGAGGCAATAGAGAGAAGATGGTTTACACCCACAAAGAGGGGAAACCCATCAGACTAACTGGCAGATCTCTAGGCAGAAACTCCTTTCCCCTAGTAGCCAGAAGAGGTAGGGGGCCAAATATTCAACACACATTCATAAAGAAAAGGTTTTAAACCCAGAGAATTTCATATCCAGCCAAACTAAAGTTTCATAGAGTGAAGAAATAAAATCCTTTTACAAATAAACAAATCTACTTAGGAATTTTGTCACCTAGGTACCTTACAAGAGGAACCTGGAAGGAAGCACTCAACATGAAAGACAGCAATTTTAAACCATTTGCAAAAACATACTTAAATCTTAAAGACCATCAGACTGGGAAGAAACTGCATCAACAACAACGAGCAAAACAACCCACGAGAGATTAATATCATAATGGCAAGGATCAGAATTCACACATAACCAATCTTAACCTTAAATGTAAAATGGACTAAATGCTCCAATTAAAAGACACAGACTGGCAAAACTGGATAAAGAGTCAAGACCCATCAGTCTCTGCCATTCAGAGAGACCATCTCACACATGAGAGACACATAGGCTCAAGCCAAAAGGGATGGAGAGAGGTGCACTGCAGAAGGCAAATGGAGAACAAAAACCGGGGTTTGCAATACTGATCTCCCACGATAAAACAGACTTTAAACCGCTCAGATCAAAAGAGACAAAGAAGGCCATTAAAAATGGTAAAGGGATCAATTCAACAGGAAGAGCTAACTATCCTAAATATATATGCACCCAATACAGGAGCACCCAGATTCATAAAGGAAGTCCTTAGAGACTTACAAAGAGACTTAGACTCCCATACAATAATAATAGGAGACTTCAACACCCCACTGTCAACATTAGACAGATCAACGTGACAGAAAGTTAACAAGGATATCCAGGAATTGAACTTATCTCTGCAGCAAGCAGACCTAATAGACATCTACAGAACTCTCCACCCCAAATCAACAGATTATATATTCTACGCAGCACCACATCACACTTACTCCAAAATTGACCACATAATTGGAAGTAAAGCACTCCTCAGCAAATGTACAAGAACAGAAATTATAACAAACTGTCTCTCAGACCACACTGAAATCAAACTAGAACTCAGGACTAAGAAACTCAATCAAAACCACTCAACTACATGGAAACTGAATAACCTGCTTCTAAATGACTACTGGGTACATAACGAAATGAAGGCGGAAATAAAGACGTTCTTTGAAACCAATGAGAACAAAGGTACAACATACCAGAATCTCTGGGACACATTTAAAGCAGTGTTAGCATGAAGGACTAGAAAGAGAGAAGAATCAAATAGATGCAATAAAAAATGATAAAGGGAATATCACCACCGACCCCACAGAAATACAAACTACCATCAGAGAATACTATAAACACCTCTATGCAAGTAAACTAGAAAATCTAGAAGAAATGCATAATTTCCTGGACACTTACACTCTCCCAAGACTAAACCAGGAAGAAGCTAAATTCCTGAATAGACCAATAGCAGGCTCTGAAATTGAGGCAATAATTAATAGCCTACCAACCAAAAAAAGTCCAGGACCAGATGGCTTCACAGCTGAATTCTACCAGAGGTACAAGGACGAGCTGGTACCATTCCTTCTGAAACTATTCCAATCAATAGAAAAAGAGGGAATACTCCCTAACTCATTTTATGAGGCCAACATCATCCTGATACCAAATCCTGGCAGAGACAGGACAAAAAAAGAGAATTTTAGACCAATATCCCTGATGAACATTGATGCAAAAATCGTCAATAAAATACTGGCAAACTGGATCCAGCAGCACATCAAAAAGCTTATCCACCACGATCAAGTGGGCTTCATCCCTAGGATGTAAGGCTGGTTCAACATACGCAAATCAATAAATGTAATCCAGCATATAAACAGAACCAAAGACAAAAACCACATGATTATCTCAATAGATGCAGAAAAGGCCTTTGACAAAATTCAACAGTCCTTCATGCTAAAAACGTTCAATATTTCGGTATTGATGGAACGTATCTCAAAATAATAAGAGCTTTTTATGACAAACCCACAGCCAGTATCTTACTGAATGGGCAAAAACTGGAAGCATTCCCTTTGAAAACTGGCATAAGACAGGGATGCCCTCTCTCACCACTCCTATTCAACATACTGTTGGAAGTTCTGGCTAGGGCAATCAGGCAAGAGAAAGAAATCAAGGGTATTCAGTTAGGAAAAGAAGAAGTCAAATTGTCCCTCTTTGCAGATGACATGACTGTATATTTAAAAAACTCCATTGTCTCAGCCTAAATTCTCTTTAAGCTGATAAGCAACTTCAGCAAAGTCTCAGGATACAAAATTAATGTGCAAAAATCACAAGCATTCGTATACACCAGTAACAGACAGAGAGCCAAATCGTGAATGAACTTCCATTCACAATAGCTTCAAAGAGAATGAAATACCTAGGAATCCAACTTACAAGGGATGTAAAGGACCTCTTCAAGGAGAACTACGAACCACTGCTCAGTGAAATACAAGAGGACAAAAACAAATGGAAGAACATACCATGCTCATGGATAGGAAGAATCAACATCGTGAAAATGGCCATACTGCCCAAGGTAATTTCAATGCCATCCCCATCAAGCTACCAATGAGTTTCTTCACAGAATTGGAAAAAACTGCTTTAAAGTTCATATGGAACCAAAAAAGAGCCCGCATCTCCAAGACAATCCTAAGTCAAAAGAACAAAGCTGGAGGCATCTTGCTACCTGACTTCAAACTATACTACAAGGCTACAGTAACCAAAACAGCATGGTACTGGTACCAAAACAGAGATACAGACCAATGGAAGAGAACAGAGCCCTCAGAAATAATACCACACATCTACAGCCATCTGATCTCTGGAAAACCTGACACAAACAAGAAATGGGGAAAGGATTTCGTATTTAATAAATGGTGCTGGGAAAATTGGCTAGCCATAAGTAGAAAGCTGAAACTAGATCCTTTCCTTAATCCTTATACGAAAATTAATTAAAGATGGATTGGAGACTTAAATGTTAGACCGAATGCCATAAATTCCCTAGAAGAAAACCTAGGTAATACCATTCAGGATATAGGCATCAGCAAGGACTTCATGTCTAAGACACCAAAAGAAATGGCAACAAAAGCCAAAATTGACAAATGGGATCTAATTAAAGTAAAGAGCTTCTGCACAGTGAAAGGAACTACCATCAGAGTGAACAGTCAACCTACAGAATGGGAGAAAATTTTTGCAATCTACTCATCAGACACAGGACTAATATCCAGAACCTACAAAGAACTCAAACAGATTTACAAGAAAAAAACAAACAACCCCATCAACAAGTGGGCGAAGGATATGAACAGACAGTTCTCAAAGGAGACATTCATACAGCCAACAGATGCATGAAAAAATGCTCATCATCACTGGCCATCAGAGAAATGCAAATCAAAACCACAATGAGATACCATCTCACACCAGTTAGAATGGCAATCATTCAAAAGTCAGGAAACGGGGCGGAGCAAGATGGCCGAAAAGGAACAGCTCCAGTCTCCAACTCCCAGCACGAGCGACATAGAAGACCCGTGATTTCTGCATTTTCAACTGAGGTACTGGGTTCAAATATGAAGTGCTGGACCATCAGTGCTGGTCAAGCTGCTGCAGCCACGTCGCGAGAGCTGAGACAGGCGCGTAAAACTCACCTGGGAGGCATAAGAGAGGAGAATCCCTTTTTCCTAGCCAGGGGAACTGAGACACACAACACCTGGAAAATGGTGCTCCACCCCAATACTGCACTTCAATCAAACAGGGCACACAGGAGATCATATCCCACACCTGGCGGGAGGGTCCCAGCCCGCAGGCCTCCCTCATTGCCTTCCTTTGTGATCTGTGATCTACTGGCAAGGCAGCATGTCTGGAGGGAGCTGGGGGAGAGCCATGTGCTGAGGCAAGTGAGTAAACAAAGCTGCTAGGAGGCTCAACTGGGTGGAGCTCACAGCATCAAAGAAGACCTACCTGTCTCTGTAGACTCCACCTCTGGGGACAGGGCACAGCTACACAACAACAACAACAAAAAGCAGCAGAAACCTCTGCAGGCGCAGGGAAACTCTGTCTGACAGCTTTGAAGGCAGTGGATCTCCCAACACGAGTTGAGATCTCTGAGAAGGGACAGACTGCCTGCTCTGATGGGTCCTGACCCTGCATGGCCTAACTGGGAGCATCCCCACTAGGGGAGACAGTCTGACACCCCACACCTCACAGGGGTGGAATACACCCCTGAGAGAGAAGGCTTCCAAAGCAGAATCAGACCAAGTGCCACTTTTTAAGCTGTTCAGAAATATTCCCTATCTCTTCTTCCACTGGCCTCTGCTGCTGTGCCCAGAGCAAACAGGGTCTGGAGTGGGACCTCAAAGCAATCTCCAACAGACCTACAGCCCAAGGAGTCCTGACTGTTAGAAGAAAACTATCTAAACAGAAGGACACCTACCAAGAAACCTCCCCATCGACATCACCATCATCAAAGACCAAGTGGAAAAACCACAAGATGGGGAAAAAGCCCAGGGCGGAAAAGCTGGACGATATTCAAATAATAAGAGTGCATCTCCCTGGCAAGGCACAAAGCTCATAAGCCAACTAACCAGATCAAAGCTGGAATGGAGAATGACTTTGACGGATGAGAGGAAAAGAAAGACAAGTCCGTAAAATTTCTCAGAGCTAAAGGAAGGAATTACATGCCCAAGCGCCGAAATTAAAATCTTGAAAAATTGGAAGAATTGATGATGGCTAGAGTAATTAATGCAGAGGAAGGACTAACAAGGAAATGAAGATGAAAACCATGAGCCACAATCGTGACAAATGCACAAGCTTTATTAACCATTTCGATCAACATGGAGAAAGTATTATACGGGTGGTTTGAGATCAAATGAATGAAATGAGTGAGAAGAAACAAAAGAAAAAGAAGAAAAAGAAATGGAACAAAATACAAAAGTATGGGATTATGTAAAGACCAAATCGTCTGATTGGGGTGCCTGAAAGTGAGGGGAAAATGAAACCAAGTTTGGAAAGCTATACTGGGATATCATCCAGGAGAACTTCCCAAACCTAGTAGGGCAGGCAACGCATTCAAATCAGGAATACAGAGAGGCAGCTACAAAGGCCTCCTCTCCGGGGAAAGAACAACTCCAGACCCATAATTGCCAGATTCACGAAGTTGGAAGCCAAGGAAAAATCTAGAGGCAGCCAGAGAAAAGAACCGGTTACCCCACAAAGGGGAAATATCAGACTAACAGCAGATCTCTGCGGCAGAAACTTCTAAACCAGAAGAGAGTGGGGCCAATATTCAATATTCTCCA
Organism: Papio anubis; assembly: GCF_008728515.1. Lineage (NCBI taxonomy): Eukaryota > Metazoa > Chordata > Mammalia > Primates > Cercopithecidae > Papio > Papio anubis. The sequence continues at coordinate 6,071 of NW_022161138.1, read as the reverse complement.
AAGAAAAATTTAAACCCAAATTTCATATCAACTAAACTAAGTTTCATAGAAATTGAAGGAGAAATAAAATCAGCTTTTTATTTTATATAATATTTTGTTTTTATATAATAAATGCTTATATTTTATATAACAAATGCTTAGAATTTCAAACCACCACTAGGCCCCTGCCCCTTACAAGAGACCTGAAGGAAGGCACTCAGCATGAGAGAAGATTAACTTGGTACCAGCCATGCAAAAACATGCCAAAATCATAAAGACCATCAGGCTGGGAAGAACTTTGCATCCTTCAAGGCAAATGATAGTTAATATCAATGGCAGGATCCAAGTTCACACACATAACAATCTTAACCTTAAATGTAAATGGACTAAAATATATTAGTCCCAAAAAGACACAGACTGGCAAACTGGATACAAAAGTCAAGACCCATCAGTCTGCTGTATTCAGGAGACCATCTCACCATGAGAGACATACATAGGCTCAAAATAAAAGGGATGGAGGGAAAGATCTACCAAGCAAATGGAGAACAAAAAGCAGGGTTTCCAATCCTAGTCTCAAGTAAACAGACTTTAAACCATCATATGGGTACATAAGAGAGACAAAAGGCCATTACATAATGGTAACAGGATCCATTCAGCAGGAAGAGCTAACTATCCTAAAATATGCTCTGCGCCCAATGCAGGAGCACCTAGATTCATAATAAGTCCTTAGAGACTGCAAAGAGACTTGGTTTTCCAGCAGCCATGTGGGAGACTGGCATTCTACTGTCAGTATTAGACAGATCGAGGAGAGACAGAAAGTTGGCAAGGATGTCAGAATTGAACTCATCTCTGCATGAAAACTGTTCAACTTGAACATCCTATATGGAACTCTCCACCCCCAAATTGACAGGAAAATGCCACATTCTTACCAAATGCCACATCATTACTTACTCAATTGACCACATAGTGGGATAAAAGCACTCCCTCAGCAAATGTACAAGTGAAACCATAACCAAACTACCTACTCAGACCTTTTGAGTGCAAATCAAACTAGAACTCAGGACCCCAAGAGAAACTCGATAAAACCGCTCAACTGCGGAAACTGAACAACCTGCTCTGAATGACTACTGGGTACATCAAATGAAGGCAGGAAATAAAAGATGTTTCTTTGAAACCAATGAGAGCAAGATACAACATACCAGAATCTCTGGGACACATTTAAAGCAATGTAGAAATTTATAGCACTAAGTACCCCACAAGAGAAAGCAGGAAAGATCTAAAATTGACACTCAGCATACAATTAAAAGAACTAAGAGAAGCAAGAGCATAAACACATTGAAAGCTTAGCAGAATAAAGAAATAACTAAAAATCAGAGGCAGAACTGGAAAGGATATGAGACACAAAACCTCAAAAATCAATGAATCCAGGTTGGTTTTTGAAAAGATCCATAAAATTGACAGACCACTAGCAAGACTAATAAGAAGAAAAGAAGAAGAATCAAATCATGCAAATTAAAGAATGATAAAGGGATAACACCACCATTACAGGAAGAGAAATACAAACTACCATCAGAGAGGAGAAATACTATAAGAAAACCTCTATGCAAATAAAACTGGAAAATCTGAAGAATTGGATAATTCCTGGACACTTACACTCTTAAGACTAAACCAGGAAGAAGTTAGTCCCTAGAATATGAATAATGATAGGCTCTGAAATTGAGCCAATAATTAATAGCCTACCAGCCAAGTCAGGACCAGATGGATTCACAGCTGAATTCTGCCAGAGGTACAAGGGAGGAGTTGGTACCATTCCTTCTACAGAAACTATTCAATCAATAGAAAAAGAGGGAATCCTCCCTAACTCAATCAAATGCAAATAAATCAAAACCAAATGAGATACCATGTCACAGTTAGAATGGCGATCATTCAAAGTGTCAAAACAACAGGTGCTGGAGGATGTGGAGAAATAGGAACACTTTTACACTGTTGGTGATTGTAAACTAGTTCAACCATTATATACTTAACAGGAGAGGAAACAGTATGGCGATTCCTCGGGATCCCAGGAGCTTGGTGTACCATATGTCCCAGCCATCTCAATTACAGGTATATACCCAAAGGATTATAAATCATTACCCATACCACTATAAAGACACATGCTGCGTATGTTTGTGGCATATTCTAATAACAAGAACTTGGAATCAGCCCAAATGTCAAAAGCATCACATTGACAGACTGGATTAAGAAAATGGCACATTGCACCATGCCTGGAATCTCTCATACCTGCAGCATTAAGGATGGGTTGTGTGGTCATTTTGGGGACATGGATGCATTAGAGCAACCATCATTCTTAGCAAACTATCACAGAACGAAAATAAAACACGCATGTTCTCACTCATAGGTGGAACTTGAAAAATAGAATCCACTTGGACTCAGGAAGGGGAGACATCACACACGCAGAGGACTATCACGGGAGGGGAGAAGGAGGATTGCATTGTGGTCTATACCTGATATGTAAATGACAGTTGATGGGTGCAGCACAGCAACCCATAGCTTTCGTATACATAATAAACCTGCACGTTATGCGTAGCGCCTACAACTTAGTATAAATCATAATAAATAAATTAAAAATTCAGGAAACAACATGGTGCTGGAGGATGTGGAGAGGCTAGGAACACTTTTACACTGTTGGCCGGTTATATGTCGTTCAACCATTATGGAAAACAGAGTAAGCGTTCCTCAAGGATCTAGAACTAGAAATTTTCTATATGACCAACCATCCATTACTGGGCATATACCCAAAAGATTATAAATCGTGCTGCTATAAAGACAGTACACACATATGTTTTTGTGGCACTTCCTTCTCTCAGCAAAGACTTGGAATCATCAACCCAAATGTCCATCAGTGACGGGGCCTTTGGATTAAGAAAATGTGGCACATATACACCATGGAATACTATGCAGCCATAGAAAGGATAAGGATTTATTGTCCTTTGCTAGGGACATGGATGCAGCTGGAAACCATCATTCCCCGAACAAACTATATAAAAGAACAGAAAATAAACACACACGCATGTTCTCACTCGCCAGAGTGGGAATTTGGAGGCTCAATGGAATCACTTGGAATCAGGAAGGAACATCACCCAGAAGTCCAGGAAGACAAGGGCTCGTTGGTTCACTGTTATATGTTGCAGCCCCAAGGAGAAATTGTCCAGCACAGAGATAGACTCTATATCAATTTTTGCTTTGAATAGTTTTTAAAACAGATTTTTCTGCAATCAACAAGAATCAACTTCTCAAAATTCCTTGCCCGTTAAATGAAATTCTATATTTCCTAGGTAGCATGACTATAAACAGAAACTACTATGAGAGTTTTTGCAAAATGTTTTTAAAGATGATATATTTCCAGTGTTTGGGGAGAGGGAACTAAGAGGTATCTCTGACTTAGAAGCTTTCTTTCATATTTGAGGGGATTAAACAATTTGATCCCCAAAGAAAAACGTGGATGTTTGCTCAGCCCTGGAACAAAGTGAAAAGCTCTACAGCACTCTTCCTCTCCCTCCACTTCCGGCAAGTAAAGTAGGTAATCTGAAGAAAGAGAGAGTTGGAGTGAGGAAGTGGAGCCAGACAAAGAAGAAAGTCTGATGGCCAAGTTTTTCACCAAGTGTTAACTCACTATCACAGCTTTTCCAGCTTGGGGAAATAGAAAGTGTTTTTCCTAATTTCTTAATTTATGAAGGAAACATATAGATGAAAAATAATGTTAAATATTTGAATCACATTACAGTTATATAATGGGTTAACTTTTATTCAGTGTTCCTCATGATTTCTCAAGATGACAAGGCCTGCATAGAGAAATAGTTTTTGTAGGAGGGATTTTAGGGAGAAGTCCCTGCAAGTATGCACTGGACACTGAATAGTTAATGAAACACTTTTAAACAACTGGCCTTGCGGAAGCCCTAAACCAGAAGTCCTTCATTGTGTTTCCTTTCCTCAGCAGGGATTCTTTACATGTTAACATAGAGTACTTTAGTCTTTATAACCACATAATGACACCTAACCCCCAACACCGTACTTTGACTAATTTACACTACTGCAAAGACCATCGTGCCCGCAGTAATTCACAGAGAGTACAGATGTTGACCCTGTTGACCATTGTTAGCCTATAATAAAGTTACTTGCCTGCTGATGCTGGGATGGGCACAGCAACACGGCAGCGTCCACATGGGGCATATCTCCTTATCGCCCACATGAAGTATAATTCAAGTAGAATATCCGTTTCATGTCTCGCAGGCTGTTTCTGCATCTGCTTTGCGACCAAAAATTGTTTTCCATTCATCCGCCAACAATATAACAAGATAAGGAGAGCAGGGGTCATATGCAGAGTGCCTGAAACAGAACTGCAGCCAAAGAAATGTAGGTGCCCTTTTTCTAAGAGGATTTTGGCAGAAGTTCAAACATAACTCATTATTATATTTGCTTATCAGAGTGTTCTCTTGTGCCGAAAATTAGCGCGCACTTTGTTCTAAAACTGCGTTCCCAAACGGAAGAAAGTCAACTCTGTTGTGATGAAAATTCCGTGGCTTTGTTAGTGAAATCATTTGGACTCTATTGAAAATCATCAGTAAATTTAACACAAGACTTTAGCAAATATTCACAAATCTACTAAAGCCCTCTCATTTAACTTTTCAAAGTATCTTCATACTTTACAGTTTGAGATGACTTTTACAAGACTATGCAATGGGTTACACTTCCAAATAAAAAGGCCTTCTCAAAGCTGGAAGAACATTACCAGGGGGTAATGCAGCTCCAGCACTTATTTACACGCCCACACAAGGAAGTGACTAAAGTGAGTGAGAGGACAGTTGTGAGGGGCAGGAACCCGCCATACTTCCAGGGACTATCAGTTCTGGATTCTTAATATTCTCTTTTATACTCTTTCCCTAAAAATGAACTTTTCTAGAACTGAGAAAATAGATATGATCAGTAAATTTTTAAAAAAAAGATCCTTATATTCCATATAAAGGAAGAAATACATTTTTTAAAATCACTTGTTTTAAATCTGACAAGTTAATGATGTATTTATGAGCTTAGCTTAAATTCTGAAATTAGTCATGCAGAAATTTTTAAAATGAAACAGTTACAACCATAAAAAGCTTCATGAAAGGAAAAGGAAGTGATATAGCTCTACTTGTAGTTTTATCATAGAATAAAAATATTTCAGTTTGTAACTGCTATATATATATGTATGATATATTTATATATATGTATATATCAATAGACATGTTAACACCCAAACTAAGCTTTCTAGACCTTCAATTTAAGAAAACTGGTACTTGTGTTGAAACTTATATTCAAAAGATGAGTCAGATTACTTACTATCTGTATAAGTTAGCTTGTCCATATCTGAAAAATTCCCTTTTGTCTTGAGTTCAGTCTATCTCTGGTAAAGACTAGATGGGAAGAATAAAATTCATGAATATGAAGTTTTAATAGTGGAAAACCCAAGAGCATCACATGGAAAAAAAAAAAAAAAGCCTCTGTTACTCAGTAAAATGCTCTGAAATATTCCTTTTCTGTTTTTCTTGCAAAGATTAGCTCTATCTTACCAAGACCATGGGGCATTGTTCACAGCAATTAATACCTGTTTACACAGTTACTCCTTGTAACTATGATAGGCTGTGAAGTAGGTAATACACTTGTTAAAGAAGAATATTGTTGGTCTCCGAATGCTATTCTTGAGTTTAATTTTTCAATAATAATAAAACATTTCCAGAAATATCTGCATGTTACAGCATGAATCAGACAAACAGGCAATAGCACAAACTTGAGTGAGCAGAGTGCCCTACTCAGCATATGTGTGTCTTATCCTTTCTTTTTGCTTATCATAGTTACAAAAAAAAAAAAAAAGACAAACCTGGTCATGTGTGGTGGATCACACCTGTAATCCTAGCATTTTGGGAGGCTGAGGCTGGCAGATCACGAAGTCAGGAGCTTGCGACGGGTTTTTAGTAGAAACCCGTCTCTACTAAAAATATAAAAATTAGGTGAGCATGGTGTTGCATGTCTGTAGTTCCAGCTATTCAGGAGGCTGA